>NC_056727.1:380600392-380782892 GCF_019279795.1 Protopterus annectens | reverse complement strand
AATGAACATCCAAAATTAATTTGGGCAGTTTCAATATATCCATACCTATAAACCAATAAATTATTATTGTCAGTTAAGAAGAGGCATATCAAATAATAAAAGATATTAAGAGACATGTCAGAAGATCAAAATTTAATAGATGCATGGTGCCTTCATCAAACAGGAATCTGGTAATACACCTTCTCCATGCCAAGCTATATGTCATATATTAGGGCAGACTATGTTTTATTCACCATTGTCTGCTTCAGACTGTATCAATGTTCTAAGATATTCTTTGTGCTTCTCAGACCATGAAGCTGCAATGTGCAGTTTGCACTCATAAACATCTGAAAGATCCAAACAAGACTGAAGGTTAGATCCGTTAGTGCTTAAGAACCTACACTGAGAGATTTTTTTCATGAGATCATTCTAAATATCATAATTTTTACTCCCTTGGAGAAATGTCAATATTTCCACAGTGAGACAGTCATAAGTTGAAGAGTAGGGTAGTCTGCAGTACTACAAAAATCAATTTACTGTTTACCTTATAGGATTAAAATATAGGGGAACCAGTGGTAGAAATGCTGTCAGGAATAGATAATGACCAAAAACCAGTCACCAGAGATTATTAAATCTTTTAAAAACCTAAAACTGAGTTAATACTATTGCTGCTGGGAAAAAAGGCTAGATTGTATCTGGAATAAATTGTCACTGTCTCAGGTATAGAACAGCATGCAAGGAGGTTTTCTGTCTTACGCACTGAACTAGAGACAAGCTTATGAGCAACAGTCAAAATCAAACAGAAAGGAAAGAAAATGATAGATCATGAGTTATGAACAATTTCTATGCTTTCAGTGCTAAACTGTATGCATCTCCCAACCTCTGACCAGCAGAAGGAAGTTCATATGTTGCTTCATTTGTCTTCTCAATGAACCCACCAAATCATTTGGAAAAAAGAAATAAATATCTTAACAGCCCATAACTCTTAACATGATACAAGACACTGATTATATTAAAAACCCTAGATCCTGATAGTTTACATGTGAATCTATGCAAATTGTAACCATTTCTGTTTCTAGCAATGACCAATTTATTATCAACAGCATAGAGTACCTGTCTAGTTATGAAATTATCTTCCATAGTTATTTTACATAAACCTGGAAAACATGCTAGAAAGAATGGCAACTACAGGCCCTTTTTTTTGCATAAATGTGGGGACAAATATTTACAAAGAATACTCCCTTCTTGATTATAGGAGATTGGTATAATGGTTAAGGTGTTTACCTCCCAAGCAATATTTATAGGGTTTGACTCTGGGTAGGCTCAAAAGTACAGCTAGCCTAATACCTACCTATGAACAGACTGTTTTATCCAAGTTAATTAGTCTGTAGCATAACAGTTTTGTCAAGATCAGATTCTCTGTAAATCATTGCTGATCTTTAGTCATACAGATTCAGGGCTTTTATGCCTGCAAATTACTATTATATCTAAATTTATCAAGTTTGAGGAACTGAGCTTCATTAAATTGAGTTATCTTTGGTATGTACTAAAAACTTTGGGCTTCTGTACTATTTTTCATATTGGCAATCAAAGATCTTTCTCTGAAAACCTCTTTGTTAACAAATTCCCCAAAACTCTTAATATTGAAACTAATAAAATAGGCATTCATCATGGATGTCATAGCCCCTTCACTCTTCTTACTTTTCATTAATCATCTATCAAGACGGTGAAATTTTTCATTAACTCAGTGGAAACAAAGTTAAGAAAAAGCCCATATTCAGCTTTTTGCAGATGACTACCTATACTTCTTCAATTATGCTTACAGAAAGGAATCGAAGTCCTATAAACATATCATTCTAACAATGGATTCTATATCCTAAGATATATTTCTATCTCTGCGTTATCACTGGTTTATGAAAATCAGACATTGCTCTTCATTTCATCTGGGACTGTAAACAGCACAAGGTCATGTAGGACATTCTTATCTTGTTGTTTATGCTTGCTATTTGGTCCTAGCTAACCATGTAAAAAACATTGAAATGTCAACCAGACCACAGAGCAGATGAGATGTATATTCTAAATCTCCCATTTCATCATACATCGATTGGTTAGGTTACAATCTTAACCAAAAATTCATATACTTTCCATTTAAAACAAATAACCAACCACAGATAAAAATGCAATGGTCAGAGTCCACACAATCCACCAAGGTCAAACCCTTATGTTCGAAGTGTCAGATAACGGTAAAAAACCCCCTAAAAACAAAAAATAAAGAATAAAGTATTGCAAGCCCCTCTGCACTCCCCACACCCCCCTGCTCTTTAAATATACCAACTCTGAGATAGCACTACAGTGCGGTAAAGGGAAATCTTGCAACGGTTAGGTAGGTTTTAGGTTTTGTATTTTTTCATTTTTTTACATTTGAATTCTTGAAACTTCGAACATCTGAGTTCGATGTTCTCAGGTTCTAAGTTTCAAGGATTCGACAAAGTAATAGGAACCCCAAGAAAACCATGGTGCAAGCCTAAGAGTTAGCTGACATCATAGAGGGTTGTATCAGGCATACTGTAAACTTATTGGAGCTCTGTGGCTCAGGTTTTCCTTAGCTTAGCAGAGCTAAGGAAGGGGGTGTGTCTGAAGCTGCCAAGCACACTTTACATTACCTAAACAGGTTTGCGCACCACGCACAGGGGTTTAAACAAACAAACAAAAAAAAAATTAAACCAGGAAATAGCAACTCTATTCACATGTGAGCACTGAGTTTGTGCAGTGGGCCTTGTGGCTTAAACAGGAAGGCAACGGGAAGGGAAAACAGCAGTAGGAAGGTAATCAAGGAGAACTAGCATAGCTGGCAGGTGAAATGTATCAGAATCAATTACACAGGCAGCAGCCCAGCCCAGCACACGACTATAAACTATGCAAACACCTTTCCCTCTGGTTTTTCCCCACAAACTCTATCCAATGGTGTACACAAATGGGGAAGTTTTACCTAACAAAAGCGACAAAATGATAAGGAGTGCATTTGCTCTCATAAATCAACATGTGGAAGAGGCTGAGGGTGGTGAGGTAAAAATGCTGACAACCAACCCACAGTGAAAAGAAGGAGAAGAGTGTACAGACCCAGGGTAACCTACCAGGGGCTACATGAGCTAGAGACAGTGGAGCAGTATAAGGGTGGACAGGGACCTCTTACAGCAAATTGTTGAGCTGTGCCGGCCACGCCTCACCCAAAGTACCAACAGAGGGGAACCCATCCTAGTGGATACCAAGGTATGTGTAGGCTTAGGAATACTAGCCACAGGTACCTTCCAAAGGCCAACTGGGGATATCATGGGGATCTCACAGGCATCAGTATCCAGGGTACTCCACTAGTTCCTGGATGCCATGTCAGCACTTGTCGGTGAGCACACATATTTCTTCAACACCCATGAGGCATTGACCAGCAATATGCGTCTCTTCCACCAAATAGCAGAATACCCTGAGGTAGTGGGTGCTATAGACTACATGCACGTACACATCAAAGCACCACCTGGTGAGCGGGGTAGAGTCTACATAAACCACAAGGGCTTTCCTCCATAAACTTCCAGGTCATGTGTGATGCCCAGGGCATTATAATGAACGTGTGTGCTGGCAGCCCTGGAAGCTATCACCACTCCCACATCTGGCATATGACACAGTTGTACCAGAGATTTGCCAATGGGGACATCCCATATGGCCACCTAGTGGGGGATGCTGGTTATGTAATGGAGCCATGGTCGATGACACCCATCAGAAATGCACACACACCCGAACAAGAACTCCATAATGAGGTACACGCACAGACTAGAATCATAATAGAGCCTGTGTTTGGGATGCTCAAGTCACAGTTCCAGTGCTTGTACATATCCGGTGGAGCCTTGCAGTACTCATCAGCTACATGTACCCAAATTGGCATTGTATGTGCCATGCTACACAATATGATCCTGAGGAAACAGCTGCAGCAGGAACAGCATGGGGGAGGGCCACACAGCCCCCCACCATTGCCAAGGCCTGCACAGGCCCAGAGTGACTCCGAGGAAGAACAACCTGAGCCTGCCCCAGTAGGCAGAAGGAGGCATGCCTTGTATACTCAGTTCTTGGCAAAGAGGCAATGCATAGCACATACACTGATATGGTAGGAACCCAGGGAATGACACCTCACTCCGACTCACACATATAGCAAATGGGATGCCAAACGTTCATAGGTTCATACTAGGCTATCTGCCCTAGGGCATTTATAAGCCTAGCCAGAGTGTGTTTGGCTTTTGCCACCCATTTTAAATTAATTTTGCTATGCCCTTTTTTGAGGTTAGTATACTATGCCTCTGTCTAACAGTGACACAGAAGTGATACTCGGGGTAAACCTATGATCCCCCATCCACTCATCAAGATTCCTCTTGAAGAGAGTCAATGAGGGACTCTGCCTAACCTGGACTGGGATTTTATTCCAGAGTGAAGGGAGCCTCTGGGTTATGAATCTGTCCCTCCAGCATGTCCTATTTATTTCTGTGCTGAGGTTGAAGTCTCTCGAGCGCATAGCTCGACTACCTGTGCTTAACCATGTACTATGTACATCGACAGAGTCAGCTCTCCAGCACCATCCTCAGTACTGGCACAGCCACAAGGTAAGTCATGCTCACTATCAATTGGTGAATGACGTAGTATGTTCTGCTACCTGTATCTATGGTATGTATGTAAACATGTCAGGGAATCGTGTGGCTGAATGGGATGCCAGCAGATAGTAGACACCTATATCGGCAGCATGAAGTCCTTAACAAATACTAGTGTCAACATAGTAGGCAATACTAGACAAGGTGAAAAAACCCACTGCAGGACATGTGGTGTGCCAAATATGTGTCCATAGGACACACACATGCATGTCAGTAAGGCTCACATACCCAACAACAGTCTCAGCCAGTAAGACAGGTGTAGACAAACACAAAGAAAGGCTGTGCTAAGGCCTCTGATTGATGGCTATGGAGAACAGCCCCCCTCCAGACCTACACAGACAAACTACAACAGGTCAGGCAGTGGCATGTTTGTTCTGAAGGGTAAGAACTCTGAAACTGAAATGTAGGCCAATAAAACTTAAGAACTGTATTACACTGATATGCCTCTAATCTGCATGACAGGTCAGAATACAGAATGAAATGGAATACCTGAAATACCAGTACAGTCATAGCAAATGTTTACAGTTGTCAGGTGTGCCCCCCCCTATCCTATGTAGAAATGTAGTGACATGTACGTGTAGTTATAATAACAGTGGAGCACAGATTACCTGATCTGGCTGAAGCAGCAGGATAGATTGCAGCACATGTACAATATGCAGGGCTCTGTGTGTTAGGTTGGTGTGTGTTGCATATTATGTGAAAGTGGTTAGCAAGTAGGCATGGAGGGTTGTGTCTTGGTGGCCATTGTGCAGTACTGTTGATGACAGGGCCAAGTTCTTACAACTGCAGTGCCAAACACAATGCATCCCAGCAAGGCACATTTTAGCAGTAATCCATACTTATTGTTTGGATGTAATATCTCTCACCATCTGAAAAATGGACATGGCATGAATGTGGGCCCAGACATATAAACAGTACACAGGTGGAAGTACTCTAGATAGAGAGTGTATAAAATGTTACTGTCAAATGGACATACCTTTGGAATTGCACATACAGGTTAGCAGCACATTAGTTGGCTGTATAATATGGGATACTGATGTCGTCTGGCCAAACACTGGCAGAACACAAAAGTCATAGGTATGAAATACTGAGAAACTGCTGATGTCCCTGCACAAGCCATTATAAGTGGAATGCGCCATGTATATCTGTGAGTCAGCTGCAAGTAGCTTCCATAGCACACATGCACCCAGCTCACTCCACCATCAGCCACAGGTACCTCACAGGTCTTATCTCTGCTGATGGAAATGAGTACAATATGACCCCCACCTCTGTATGAGAATAGCCACAGAATGCAGCATGCTGAAGAGGTGTCCCATGCAGGTGTGTCCCTAGCTGTAAGCAGCACCCTGCCAGCATCCACACCAATGGATCAATAAGACACAAACTATTGACATTAACACCTTGCACACCTACCCTGTCACCCCAGTGGAATATAGTGGCTTGCAGCCTGGGACTGTAGGAGTGACACAATGCATTGGCCTGCTACAGATGGCCTGCATCACTACCAAATGCCCTACAGTCCTCTGTCAAAGGCCTATGGCTCACCCGTACTGCCAATGTATGTTATCCCATGGACTCCCAAATAACAACATAACACAGTCCAAAGAACACGAATGCAAGGCCATGTTGACAAATCCCAGTAGCATGTCCACCATGTTCTACTTCATGAACTGTGGACCAACCCTTAAATACTGCTGGGATGAAGTGATAACTATAGGGATACTTATCAGATAACATTTGCATAATGTTCGGAAGAGGCTAGAATAACAGGGGGGGGTAGACGCATGGGCGCCATGGAGTGTGTGAAGTCTGAAACTCAGATGTGTACTCATACTATCCCTGCCAGCAAACACAGGAATGGGTGGCTACAAACCTACTCATAAACCACAATATGAAGGGGTAATGACCAGAAATATGAGCCCTGCCTCTGGGTAACCTGTGTGAATCTGTACAGCTGTGAGGTATGGCCACAGCAGGATATGGCCATACTGTCACGTCGATGGATGTACAAGCAGGGGATCCTCAGCCACCACAGTACCAAGGTGCTGAACCATTTACACAGACCCATCAGCAAGTGTCTGCAGCTCCCTCTCCAGAATGGCATGATTGTGCAAGAATATGTAGACTACAGACCACAATACTGGACACAGCTTCATTCATCTTGTATTCCACAGGAAATTACTGCAAGCAAAAATGTATACCTGTCAGTAGTTGATGACATAAAACATCACAGTGTAAAACAGTACATATGTCTGAATATCTCTGCTAACACCAAAACCATGTAGCAGAAGCAGCACAGACACAATTAGTTACAGTATCCCACTATCCTTTGTCCATTGTAACCCCATGTTGTCAATCAATCTATAGATATCCTGCAGAAACAGGTTGCTAGATGTAGGTGTAAAACACAAAAGCCTGCACTGGAGTACAACCTACCTGGAATGGATTCACACATTCAGTACAGAAGGTTATACTTGGCATGCTCCCACACTTAGAGAAACAAAGCCCATGTCTGACAACAAAATAATGAAAGGTCATAATGGGCATGCTCCCACACTTACAGAAATGAAGCCCGTGTCTAGCAAAAACAGTGGACTATACATATCTGACAGTTGCAGATGTTTGTGCACACACTCCACATTGCACACCAGTCATGCTTTGGACACACATCGGATAGAAATGTACACATATATCCACGGACAACACACCATAATAGGCCAAACTTACACATACATAGATGTGTGGAAGAGAGTGACAGACAGTGACAAAGAGCTTCCCATCATTAGGCCTGTCCCACTCAGCACACATCCATTTGGCTAAAAAAACAGGTTGTGCAAATGTCACTCATTGTAGACATCTGCTTCTGGTATCCCTCAGCACTATAGTGTTTGTGGTGCTTGTGATTGTGTAACATGATTATACAAGTCATTATTCATCTAGCAGTTGTATACACATTCCTGTTAAATGTAAACCTGTGTGTGGCTGAGTGTTGTGTGCATGCTTCCAAATGAATGGTTTATGGCCCATTCACACACACTGCACTTCCCATAGCCCTGCTTTGGCAAGCCTGCTGATGTCATTCACCTTGAAATGCACCTTGGGGAAAGAGTAGCCCTATAAGCTTCATGGTGCATGCCATAACTTTATAATGCTATAGTGTGATATACTAATTAGGTAGGAAATCTAATCCCAGACATGGCAACTGTGAGACTGTGTGTGTGTGTGTGTGTGTGTGTGTCTGTGTGTGTGTGTGTGTGTGTGTGTGTGTGTGTGTGTGTGTGTGTGTGTGTGTGTGTGTGTGTGTGTGTGTGTGTGTGTGTGTGTGTGTGTGTGTGTGTGTGTGTGTGTGTGTGTGTGCATGTGTGTTTTTGTCTGCCTGTGTGTGTAGAGATCAATGCTTTTGTGGCCATTCACAGTCACTACACTTTCCATTGCCCTAATTTGGCAAGCCTGCTGATGTCATTCACCTTGAAATACACCTTTGGGGAAGAAGTAGCCTTATAAACTCCATGGTGTGTGCTATAACTGCATAATACTGTAGTGTGATGTACTAGTTAGGTAGGAGTGCTAATCCCAGAAATGGAAACTGTAAGACCCTGTGTGTCTGTTTGTATAGGGATCAATGCTTTTGTGGCTATTCAGTCACTACACTTTCCATTGCCCTAATTTGGCAAGCCTGCTGATGTCATTCACCTTGAAATACACCTTTGGGGAAGAAGTAGCCTTATAAACTCCATGGTGTGTGCTATAACTGCATAATACTGTAGTGTGATGTACTAGTTAGGTAGGAGCTCTAATCCCAGAAATGGAAACTGTAAGACCCTGTGTGTCTGTTTGCATAGGGATCAATTCTTTTGTGGCCATTCATAGTCACTACACTTTCCATTGCCCTACATTGCCAAGCCTGCTGATGTCATTCACCTTGAGATACATCTTTGGGGAAGAAGTAGAAGTATAAGCTCCATGCTGTGTGATGTACTAGTTAGGTACAAGTTCAAATCCCAGACATGGCAATTGTGAGACTCTGTGTGTGTTTGCTTGTGTAGGGATCTATGTATTGAGGCAATTCACAGTCACTAAACTTTCCACTGCCCTACTTTGGCAAGCCTGCTGATGTCATAGGTTCATAAGTTCATAGGTAGGTACTAGGCTATTGGCCCTAGGACCTATACAAGCCTAGCCAAAAAGCTAACCTGGCTTTCGCCACCCAAAAAAAATTTTCCTGTGCCCCTGCCAAGCAGAACCACAGATGTGATCCCCTGGGTGAATTTCCTATTACCCATCCAATCATCACGATTTTTCTTGAAGAGTGCTAATGATGAGCTCTGTTTGTCACAGATAGACAGTCTGTTCCAGAGTATGGGAAGTTTCTGGGACAGGAATCTATCCCTCCAGCATGTTCTGTTTATTGTGGTGACAAGGTTTAGGTCCCTAGAGAATGTAGCTCGGAGGGATTGGAATTTCTTTAAGTGGAGCATGTCCAACAGCTCTGGGTTTGACATAGCTTTGTATGTTAGGCAGAGATCACCTCTGAGTAGGCGATATGAAATTGAGTAAAGCTGGAGTTTTTTGAGTCGGTCTGTGTAAGGCATCTGTTTGAGGGCAGTAATCTTCTTGTGAGGTATTTTTGTGGCCTTTTCAGTTGTTGTAGATGTCTTGTGAGGTACATACCAAAAGGGGCATTGTACTCTATAATGGGTCTAATGAGTGATGAGTAGAGGGGAACAATGACCTCTTTTTTTTCTGGATAAGAAACTTTTTGTGATGAGGTGTGCCACATAGAAGGATTTCCTGACCACTGTGGCAATGTGATTATCAAAGGAGAGACTACTGTCCACCTGTGTCCCAAGGTCTCTTATTACACTTTCGGTGTTAAGTCGACTACCACCTATGTTATAATTCATGGGTACAGAGTTTTTCCAAAGGGGATGTCAATGCACTTTTTGGCATTGAGCTTGAGACTATTGCTATGACACCAGCCATCTGTCTCAGTGAGGCCCTTTTGTAGGATGTCCACATCATTAAGAGTTTTGATTATGGCTCCTAGTTTGCAGTCATCTGTGAATTTAGTTAGCCAAAGGCCTTCTGTGTTAGCCTGTACTCCAGAGAAGTAGATACCAAACAGGAGAGGACCCAGGACTAGTCTGAAGTCTGACTTGGAGTCTGTTACTTTCACAGTGTGGGTTCTTTCAGTAAGCCAGTTGGCAACCCATCTTGTGACATAGGGATTTATACCTAGTTTTGTGAGTTTATCTATAATTCCAGAGTGGGAGATGGTGTTGAATGCCTTGTCGAGATACAGATAGGCTGTGTTAACATCCTTACCCTCATCTATGGCTTTGGTGACTACTTCAAAGAAGTCTATCAGATTTAGGAGACATGATCTGCCTTTTACAAACCCAAATAGTGTGGGGGCCAAAGTTTGGAGATCTCCAATGTCTTTGTTTATGAGTTCCATGATGATACATTCCATGGCCTTGCAGACCAGGCTCATCAGGCTAATGGGGCTGTACTTCCCAGGGTCTGTTATGGCCCCCCCTTTGTGGAGTGGGATAACCGTTGCGGTGTGCCATTCAATGGGCACAAAGCCTGAGGTGAGGCTATGATTGAACATGGTTGCTAGGTGGGGTGCCAGTTCATTCCATAGTTCATGTAGAAGGCAGCCTGGGATGTTGTCAGGTCCCATGGATGCTGTGTTCTTGGCTTTAGAGAGTGAGGTTTTTACCTGTGCAGCCGTGATTACAGGAACTTTGCATTCTTCCGGTATAAAGATGGGCCCTTTAGGGGGTGAGAGGGAGGTAAAGTTATCACTGAACCTATCTGCCAGGATGTTGGCAATATCAGTTGGTTCTGTATATTTAGCATCATTGTGCTGTAACTCAGAGCAGATCTGAGTGTTGCCATTGAGATTCTTGACATAGCTATAGAATGCTTTGTGGTTGTCTTTAGAATCAGTGGTGATTTTTTTTCATAACTAGCTTTGGAGGATTTTATGAGGCATCTCAGCTTCTTACTAAGGCTGACCAGGGAGTTCCTCCAGTCATGGGATTTTACTCTTTTTTGCAACAGTTTCTTTCTTCTGTTGTAGAGTTTGTTAATGGCAGAAGACCACCAGATTGGCTTCCTTATTTTGGAGGATAGCATTTTGGTTCTGTTAGGGATAGCACGATTCATGCACTTGTGTAAGTGCTTATAAAGTGCATTTGTGTAGGATTCAGCAGTCGTACCTCTATTGTCCATCTGCATGGGTGTCATGAAGTTTGCCACTTCTGTCTTAAGAAGCATGAAGTTGGCTTTACAGAAATTGTTTATGGTTGTTTTCCTAATGGGGTGGGAGTGGGATGCGGATGTCTAGGTTGATTAGCTTGTGGTCAGATCTGACCAACGAGGAGCTGACCTCACCGGTCACCCATGTTAGTGATGATCAGGTCTAGGATATTGCTGTCCCTGATGGGGGTGTGGATAAGTTGATCCAAGGCATTGGAATTGATGATTTCCAGAAAACATTGAGCAAAAGAGTTGGCACATGAGTAGTTTTCCCATTTGATGGTAGGGTAGTTGAAATCACCCATTATTAGAGTGTTGGGTTGTACCGTAATATTTTCCAGTGTATCAAGAAAAGAGGAGTGGGAATCCTGGGGCATGGTGGGGGTTCTGTAGCAAGTTACAATCTGGATTGTGGTTTTGCCCAGAGTTAGTTGAACTTGGATAATTTTGGATGCATTATGCTGGGCAACTAGCTTGGAGGTGTAGATATCCTTAATGAATATGGACACGCCTCCACCTTTAGTGTTTCGGTCTGGGTTTGGTGGCCAAAAGGTGTGGTATGAATTATAGCCTGGTAATGCAGGAGTGCTCTCTGGAGCTTTGAACCAGGTCTCTTGTCATTGCACAGATGTCAATGTTCTCCATTTTAAGGAGTGCCTCGAGTGAGTAGCATTGCCCTCAGATTTTGCTTGCTTGTACCTGTTATGGTGGTGAATTTGTCATTTGAACCATGCCTAAAAAAGGCACTATAGGAGTGGCAAGAGCCTTTGCCAGTATCCAGAATCCCAATGGCGACAAGTGCAGGCCATCTCTGGCAAACTAGCATGGTCTGTCGATCATGTCATCCCAGGCAGACAGATACTGGATTCCCTTAGAATGACACCAGAAGCTTAGCCAATTGTTAAAGTCAATCATTTTGTCCTTGTACTGTGGTATCATTCTGGGTGATGGCAGGATGCTACTCAGGTCTTGGGTCATACCTGCCTGGGCTACAAGATCGTAGTCCAGGGAAGTACATCTCAGGTCATTCACACCAACATGGACAATGACAGAGTCATATTTGTACTTGTTGTGGATTGACCTGAGTGTGTGCATTATGTGGCGGATCCTGGCACCCGACAGGCAGCTGACAGTAACTTTTTCCTTGTTCAGCCTGGTGAGTGGAACATCAGTCTGCCTGACTATAGAATCACCTATGACTAGAATGTTGGGTGCGTTATGCCTTATGGGCTGTAGTTGAGTGGCACACTGAGTATGTGGGCTATGTGTCATTTGGGTTATGTTGAGAGTTGGAGGTTGCTTGCATTTCTACTTTGGAGGTTTTGGTTGTTTGGGTAGATGTTTACTGAGAGCCTCCACAAATGTAGGTGTGTGTTTTGTGCTTCTGTGTGTGTGTTTTGGTGGTGTAGGTTTTGAAAGACTATGTGATGAGTGTGGTATGATGCATGTGTTTACCGTCTCCTCTTGACTGTCTAGTCCAGTCTTGGGTGAAGAGAGCTTTGCTTCCAGTTTGGCTATATAAGTGCATCTCTCACAGGTCGTAGTGTTGGGTGGTAGGAGGAGAGGGTTGTCTGTGTACATGAGGCAATTGCTGCATTGTCCCAAGATGCGCAGATTCATCAGGTAGACAGGAGAAAACACCGGGAGCTGACCTTTAGACATGCCTGAATAGGTGCTTATTTATTAAGTACTAAAAACTGTTTCCCTCTAGACAAGTGAGGAATGTTGAGTGCTGTAGTAATTTGTAACTTATTTAGTGCTTACAATGAGTTCTAAAGAAGTGCTGAGTGCAAAGAAACAGATTTGAGTGCAAAAACTAAAAAGCTGGCTAGTTGCAAGGGAAATTTTGAAGAGCAGACTTTATGGCACCGGGAACAGTTTAACCCTAGTTAAGTGGGGTGGGGCTCAGGAGCTCACAAACAGTCCTCGATACAGCAAATCTGTATTTGGACAAGACCTGCCACAGGAAAGGGGGGAAGCAAGCGTAGATTTTTTTTTCCAGCAAAAGTGGAAATGGAGAAAGCTGGAACAGAAGTTAATTCAATGTTATGAATCTGAGTGGGTTGGCCTTCACAAATGTTCTCTATTAGATTGAATGAACTAATGACACTAGACGGGGAGGAGTGTCACAGATCAAATATACAGTATGGGTGGGCAACTGCAAGGCCACCAAGTATAAGAACACCACAACACTAGGGAGGGCGGATGAGAAAAATTACAGTTCCTAGCTGTAGCCACTAAATGAAAGTTTTAAACAGATCAAGGAGCAAGCAGACTCTAGAGAATGCTTTTAACTGTAAACAGACAATTATAGTAATGCACACTATTACAGTTCCTAACTGTAGAACACAGAAACCTCAAAAAATCAAAAATGCACAGAAAAGCTTGGATAGAACACTCACAAACAGAAAATACAACACTCAGTATGAAAAAGCAGTTTACAGTTAAGTAATTCAGTAAACATGCAATTACAGTAATGAAACATTATCTAGCAATGAAAAATACAGTTAAAACAGTATAAAACAGTACATAAATGCAGTGAAACAATAAAAAAGCTTTATAACACTGCAAAATGTAGTAGATCAACTGTATAGCACAATTATAAGCATTTCAGAAGTCCAGTTCAGTGAAATAAGTGTAAGAAATAACTTATCCTGCTCTTGGAATCTTAAGGAATTTCCACTTAGTTTCAGTAATGAAATACAATCCGCAGCCTGAGCAATACAAACACAACCTTTTCAAGACACAGAGTTTATATACCAGTAAGGATGGATGAGTTAGAAGATCAAATTACTACTCAGCCCCTGCTAGTACCCAATCACTCATACTGCAGAAGGTCAGGAGGCCTTGTTATTCTCAATAATAATGAAGACAGACTATCAGCAGAAAATGGCTGCCAGAAACACAGGAAACTCAAACAAAACTAGCAGCCTAGACAACAGGCCTTTATCAATATTATTCCACCTGTACAGAACACAGAAACATCACTTTAAAAGCATAGAAAGAACACCCACAAAGAGAAAATACAAGTCTCAGTATGAAAAAGCAGTTTACAATTTAGTAATTAAATAAAAATGCAAATATACTAATGCACACTATTACAGTTCCTTGCTATAGCCACTAAATGAAAGTTTTAAACAGATCAAGGAGCAAGCATACTCTAGAGAATGCTTTTAACTGTAAACAGACAATTATAGTAATACACACTATTACAGTTCCTAACTGTAGAACACAGAAACCTCAAAAAATCAAAAATGCACAGAAAAGCTTGGATAGAGCACTCACAAACAGAAAATACAACTCTCAGTATGAAAAAGCAGTTTGCAGTTAAGTAATTCAGTAAACATGCAATTACAGTAATGAAACATTATCTAGCAATGAAAGATACAGTTAAAACAGTATAAAACAGTACATAAATGCAGTGAAACAATAAAAAAGCTTTATAACAGTGCAAAATGTAGTATATCAACTGTATAGCACAATTATAAGTATTTCAGAAGTGCAGTTCAGTGAAATAAGTGTAAGAAATAACGTATCCTGCTCTTGGAATCTTAAGGAATTTCCACTTAGTTTCAGTAATGAAATACAATCTGCAGGCTGAGCAATACAAAGGCAACCTTTTCAAGACACAGGGTTTATATACCAGTAAGGATGGATGAGTTAGAAGATCAAATTACTACTCAGCCTCTGCTATTACCCAATCACTCATACTACAGAAGGTCAGGAGGCCTTGTTATTCTCAATAATAATGAAGACAGACTATCAGCAGAAAATGGCTGCCAGAAACACAGGAAACTCAAACAAAACTAGCAGCCTAGACAACAGGCCTTTATCAAGATTATGCCACCTGAGCAGAACACAGAAACGTCACTTTAAAAGCATAGAAAGAACACCCACAAAGAGAAAATACAAGTCTCAGCATGAAAAAGTAGTTTACAATTTAGTAATTAAATAAAAATGCAATTATACTAATGCACACTATTACAGTTCCTTGCTATAGCCACTAAGTGAAAGTTTTTAACAGATCAAGGAGCAAGCAGACTCTAGAGAATGCTTTTAACTGTAAACAGACTATTATAGTAATGCACACTATTACAGTTCCTAGCTGTAAACACAGAAACCTCAAAAAATCAAAAATGCACAGAAAAGCTCGGATAGAGCACTCACAAACAGAAAATACAACTTTCAGTAAGAAAAAGCAGTTTACAGTTAAGTAATTCAGTAAACATGCAATTACAGTAATGAAACATTAGCAATGAAAAATACAGTTAAAACAGTATAAAACAGTACATAAATTCAGTGAAACAATAAAAAAGCTTTATAACAGTGCAAAATGTAGTATATCAACTGTATAGCACAATTATAAGCATTTCAGAAGTGCAGTTCAGAGAAATAAGTGTAAGAAATAAGTTATCCTGCTCATTCACCTTGAAATACACCTTTGGGGAAAGAGTAGCAATGTAAAGCTCCATGGCATGTGCTGTAACTTTATAATGCTGTAGTGTGATGTACAAGTTAGGTAGGAGTTCTAATCCCAGACATGGCAATTGTGAAACTCTGTGTGTGTTTGTCTGTGTAGGGATCAATGCTTTTAAGGCCATTCACAGTCCCTACACTTTCCATCGCCCTACTTTGGCAACCCTACTGATGTCATTCATCTTGAAATACACCTTTGGGGAAGGAATAGTCCTGTAAGCTCTCTGGCACATGCTATAACTGTGTAATGGTGTAGTGTGATGTATTAGTTAGGTAGGAGTTCTAATCTCAGACATGGCAACTGTGAAAACCCTGTGTGTGTGTGTGTGTGTGTGTGTGTGTGTGTGTGTGTGTGTGTGTGTGTGTGTGTGTGTGTGTGTGTGTGTGTGAGTGTGTGTGTTTGTTTGTGTGTGGAAACTCAAACAAAACTAGCAGCCTAGACAACAGGCCTTTATCAATATTATTCCACCTGTGCAGAACACAGAAACATCACTTTAAAAGCATAGAAAGAACACCCACAAAGAGAAAATACAAGTCTCAGTATGAAAAAGCAGTTTACAATTTAGTAATTAAATAAAAATGCAAATATACTAATGCACACTATTACAGTTCCTTGCTATAGCCACTAAATGAAAGTTTTAAACAGATCAAGGAGCAAGCATACTCTAGAGAATGCTTTTAACTGTAAACAGACAATTATAGTAATACACACTATTACAGTTCCTAACTGTAGAACACAGAAACCTCAAAAATCAAAAATGCACAGAAAAGCTTGGATAGAGCACTCACAAACAGAAAATACAACTCTCAGTATGAAAAAGCAGTTTGCAGTTAAGTAATTCAGTAAACATGCAATTACAGTAATGAAACATTATCTAGCAATGAAAGATACAGTTAAAACAGTATAAAACAGTACATAAATGCAGTGAAACAATAAAAAGCTTTATAACAGTGCAAAATGTAGTATATCAACTGTATAGCACAATTATAAGTATTTCAGAAGTGCAGTTCAGTGAAATAAGTGTAAGAAATAACGTATCCTGCTCTTGGAATCTTAAGGAATTTCCACTTAGTTTCAGTAATGAAATACAATCTGCAGGCTGAGCAATACAAAGGCAACCTTTTCAAGACACAGGGTTTATATACCAGTAAGGATGGATGAGTTAGAAGATCAAATTACTACTCAGCCTCTGCTAGTACCCAATCACTCATACTGCAGAAGGTCAGGAGGCCTTGTTATTCTCAATAATAATGAAGACAGACTATCAGCAGAAAATGGCTGCCAGAAACACAGGAAACTCAAACAAAACTAGCAGCCTAGACAACAGGCCTTTATCAATATTATTCCACCTGTGCAGAACACAGAAACATCACTTTAAAAGCATAGAAAGAACACCCACAAAGAGAAAATACAAGTCTCAGTATGAAAAAGCAGTTTACAATTTAGTAATTAAATAAAAATGCAAATATACTAATGCACACTATTACAGTTCCTTGCTATAGCCACTAAATGAAAGTTTTAAACAGATCAAGGAGCAAGCATACTCTAGAGAATGTTTTTAACTGTAAACAGACAATTATAGTAATACACACTATTACAGTTCCTAACTGTAGAACACAGAAACCTCAAAAATCAAAAATGCACAGAAAAGCTTGGATAGAGCACTCACAAACAGAAAATACAACTCTCAGTATGAAAAAGCAGTTTGCAGTTAAGTAATTCAGTAAACATGCAATTACAGTAATGAAACATTATCTAGCAATGAAAGATACAGTTAAAACAGTATAAAACAGTACATAAATGCAGTGAAACAATAAAAAGCTTTATAACAGTGCAAAATGTAGTATATCAACTGTATAGCACAATTATAAGTATTTCAGAAGTGCAGTTCAGTGAAATAAGTGTAAGAAATAACGTATCCTGCTCTTGGAATCTTAAGGAATTTCCACTTAGTTTCAGTAATGAAATACAATCTGCAGGCTGAGCAATACAAAGGCAACCTTTTCAAGACACAGGGTTTATATACCAGTAAGGATGGATGAGTTAGAAGATCAAATTACTACTCAGCCTCTGCTATTACCCAATCACTCATACTACAGAAGGTCAGGAGGCCTTGTTATTCTCAATAATAATGAAGACAGACTATCAGCAGAAAATGGCTGCCAGAAACACAGGAAACTCAAACAAAACTAGCAGCCTAGACAACAGGCCTTTATCAAGATTATGCCACCTGAGCAGAACACAGAAACGTCACTTTAAAAGCATAGAAAGAACACCCACAAAGAGAAAATACAAGTCTCAGCATGAAAAAGTAGTTTACAATTTAGTAATTAAATAAAAATGCAATTATACTAATGCACACTATTACAGTTCCTTGCTATAGCCACTAAGTGAAAGTTTTTAACAGATCAAGGAGCAAGCAGACTCTAGAGAATGCTTTTAACTGTAAACAGACTATTATAGTAATGCACACTATTACAGTTCCTAGCTGTAAACACAGAAACCTCAAAAAATCAAAAATGCACAGAAAAGCTCGGATAGAGCACTCACAAACAGAAAATACAACTTTCAGTAAGAAAAAGCAGTTTACAGTTAAGTAATTCAGTAAACATGCAATTACAGTAATGAAACATTAGCAATGAAAAATACAGTTAAAACAGTATAAAACAGTACATAAATTCAGTGAAACAATAAAAAAGCTTTATAACAGTGCAAAATGTAGTATATCAACTGTATAGCACAATTATAAGCATTTCAGAAGTGCAGTTCAGAGAAATAAGTGTAAGAAATAAGTTATCCTGCTCATTCACCTTGAAATACACCTTTGGGGAAAGAGTAGCAATGTAAAGCTCCATGGCATGTGCTGTAACTTTATAATGCTGTAGTGTGATGTACAAGTTAGGTAGGAGTTCTAATCCCAGACATGGCAATTGTGAAACTCTGTGTGTGTTTGTCTGTGTAGGGATCAATGCTTTTAAGGCCATTCACAGTCCCTACACTTTCCATCGCCCTACTTTGGCAACCCTACTGATGTCATTCATCTTGAAATACACCTTTGGGGAAGGAATAGTCCTGTAAGCTCTCTGGCACATGCTATAACTGTGTAATGGTGTAGTGTGATGTATTAGTTAGGTAGGAGTTCTAATCTCAGACATGGCAACTGTGAAAACCCTGTGTGTGTGTGTGTGTGTGTGTGTGTGTGTGTGTGTGTGTGTGTGAGTGTGTGTGTTTGTTTGTGTGTGGATCAATGCTTTTGAGGCCATTCACAGTCACTACCCTTTCCATTGCCCTACTTTGGCATGTCTGCTGATGTCATTCACCTGAAAATACACCTTTGGGGAAGGAGTAGCCCTGTAAGCTCTGTGGCCCATGCGATAAATGCAGTACACTGTAGTAGCAATATATACCTAGGTAGGGGTTTGAATCGCAGCACTGTCAAGCGTGTTTGTGTGTGTTTGTCATCAGTATCCTGTGTGGAGGAAGCTGCTATCCTGTAATAACAGGACTCATTGTGGGGCAGATTTTGCAAAGTTCTTATATGGAGGACCTATTATATGTCACAATGTCCACCTTACAAGGTCAACAGATGTCAAACAGCAGAGAGGCTGGTGTAGACAATCCATACCCCTACATGTGACATTATGGATTGGGGAACAATATAGGTAACCATTGTATTTCCCAGAAAAAAATCTACCCATGTCTCATACACAAACACATTTGGCTAGGCAACAACCACTATGTTGGTAGTTTCTTGCATATTGCCCACAGATAGTAACCATGGTGCAATTGCAGTGGACTGCAGAGGACAAGGCACCCTGTTCCATCCCTACAATAGGCAAATAATTGATTACAGTGGTCCTTTGCTATGTTCCCTACTGGACACCTGAAACAACTGTAGAGTCAGCAAATGTAACCCATAAAGGAAATACCATGCCTTATACACATGCCCTGTATGGACAGATGCCACATCAGTGAATACCTGTATGATGCTGTCAATGTAGGTGCAGGATCAACCTGAGTTCCATTGCCAGTTCTCTCCACATGAGTTCAACAGTGCCACATCAGATGATAACAATCTGTCCACACAACATGCCCCAGACAACCCAGGTACACTTCCACATGTCATAGAACTAGCATGTGGGGAAACATGCACACCCTAGACACCATCCATGTTATGGAATATAGAACACATACATGGCAAGCATTGCACAGCACCGGCCACCCACAATAGTAACCCAGATGAGTGGATGGTGAATACAGTACCCACCTGTGTGGGGCAATACATAGACTACAGCCCTGAGCCACACTGCAGGCCATTCTCATGTGGTCTGATGCCAAGGTATACCCTTTGCCTAGCCTTGTACAGCCTTCTGGCACAGTCAAACACTACACACCTGTGAAGCAACGAACCCATGCACGTCAGTACTGGCAAACGTTAACCTGTGTGTGTTTGCAGATTAATGATTTTGGATCCATTCACACTCCTACACCTCCCATTGCCCTACTGAAGCATGCCATCTGATGTTAGTCACCTTGACATACCCTTTGCCCATATATCAGCCTGATAACCTCTGTGGTGCATGTGATACCTGCATAATACTGTAGTGTAGCAAACTAGTTAGTTAGGAATTATAACCCTGCCAACTGTGATAATGTGTGTGAGTCCCTGAGAGAGTGTGGCTGTGTCATCTTTGACAGCTGTTTTTGTGGACAAACACATGTACTACACCTACCTTATCCCGCCCTTATCACTGTTGCTGATGTCACTCACCTTCAAATGTACATTTGGACAACTCTCCAACATGTAAGCTCTGTGGAGCATGCAATAACTGCATAATAATGTAATAGCAATACATAGTTCGGCAGGGGTTTGAAACCCAGTACTGGTAAGTGTGGGCACAAATATGCTTAGCTCTTACTCTCTTACCCCCTTCCTTTCTTACTTTGTCCCTATCTGTCTCTCTCACTCCCTCTCTGGTGGATGTGAAAAAGTACATCTTCTTTGCTTAGGCAGCAGCTTGTGTTTTGTAAGTGATGCTCATGATCAGCTGATGGCCTGTGCACAAATTGCAGTCCCTCACTAGCTGTTTGAATGCAGAACAGCTGTGGTAACATTCCCATAGCCAATTGCATAGAAACACACTCCTATAACTAGGAACATCATGTGGGTGTTGGCCTTTTTCATTCACTGTGAGCAGGACCTCATGTCTGTGTTTGGCAAACAGCATCACAGAGGGTAGTGGGATATACCTCTTACAACATACACTGTGGAGACAGGCCAGAAATCAGGAGGGTGATGATCCAGACATGAGTATGGAATGTAAGTTTTGCTCTTCTACATTTGAAGTAATGTTGGTTTAACAGGGTTTCTGTGTATATGGCTGGTCTACCTGATTTAATACCTGTCATGACAGTGTTATGTAGTTGGGGAAACTTTCACCTGTATAGCTATCTGCAGACTGGCCAGTGTGTGGAGTCATACATGTCTTGTGTTACTCACAGATGACCTATCTTTAGAAATACAGTAGCATAGTCTGAGGATTGCATTCAGTACATGGTGACAACCATGAAAGTTACTGACTTTATATCCCTCAGAAGACATATGTCACAACAAGCCCTGTTACACCAGTAATGTATGACTTTATCACAGCAACATGTCAATATTGGCCCTGTGTTTCTGCCTCCAGCCACAACTCCGTCAACCTTTGTACATATGTCATGCAGTAAGAGGTGCATAAGTTCAGTACACCATTATTTATTGATATCCTACCTGATAACAAGCCAGTGAGATATCAGACTGCTAGACATGTTATGTATAGTAGGGCTTATATTTGAGGACAAAACCTGGACATTCTGTTGTAGTGTGTACAGTAGTGAGGTCTGTGTACTTATGGTGATTGTCGACAGAGTGTGTATTGCGAATATGTACCTTGGCCTGTGTACAGACTGTGGTAGATATCATTGTTCTTGGTCCTGGTCTATCTGATGCTACATGGTGCTCCAGTTTATAGTGCCCTATTGGCATACATGTTTGTAGGGCCAAACCCACACATGTCCCATACCACAGTCAGGTATCAGAATACACTATGTATTGGCCCAGTATATAGAGGGTTAGTGTGTGAGTGGCACATATGAGAATGATGTTGATCGGACAGTCCATATACGGTAATATTAAGCACTCTTACCATATGTGGCTGTGGCTGTGTTTAAATTGGTTGTTGGTATGCGCTTTCACACAGGTGTCTGTTTCTCCATGCTGTTACTTGCCTGTAGAGCCTGCTATATTTGCAGGTACATGTGTATTCCCCCATAAGGAATGCAGACCAGTGTTGTGGTAATCTGCCTGTAGTTTGAACAGTGCTTTGTGACATGCCTAGCAGCTCATTGTACTTACCCAGTGTAATATTATGTCCAGATATTTGTCAGATGTACTGCTGCCGGGCCATTCTGACCAAGCAGTGGGATGCTGTACAGATGTATGTCATTAACTATTGGGTAATATGTGGGTATGTGACCTCTGCTCCTCCAGTTATTATGTTTCAGGACAGACAGGAGTGTGTGAATGCATAAACTGTGTGAGCATATCTACTCCAGTATTTATGTAATATATCCATTTACATGGCTGATAACATCCACTTTGTCAGGCTTGATCCACACGTCTTGCACTAAGGGGTTCTGTGTATACTTCTGGACTGACCAGAGTGTGTCAGACTATCCACATTTATTAGTCATATCTCTGCTGTATTACACAGGACCAGTACTGTGATATCTGTGGTACTGTACTATGATTATCTCAGAATGTCTGTCAGTAACTAATGATGTACATGTCAATATCAGATGTGACTTCCCACACACAACACTTCTGTTAAGACAACCCTTGTTACAGTAGCAACAGTTTACATTTATACCTGCAATACTTACATGGAATCCCATTGCACTAAGAGGTTGCAGTCGACTGTTGGTGCTGAGGTATGACTCCACTACATGTTCTGGACATATGTTAAACATATGCATATATATACACATATATATATATATATATATATATATATATATATATATATATATATATATATACACACACACACACACACACACACACACACACACATATATATATATATATATATATATATATATATATATATATATATATATACATACACATATATATATATATATATATATATATATATATATATATATATATATATATATATATATATATATATATATATCTATATATATATATATATATATATAATATACAGCTAGATCTATATATGCCAATATCTTCTTCTTCTTTCAGCTTTTCCCAGTTAGGGGTTGACACAGTGGATCACCTACTGCTCATGATTGGCAGTGGAATTTTACTGTGTCAAGTTACCAGCCAGGCACCCAACCTTCCACAGGAGGCACACACACTCACGTCTTGGGCCAATTTGGAGTATCCAATCTACCTGCAGCATATCTTTGGGATGTGGAAGGAAACCAGACCACCCAGAGGAAACCCACGTGATCACAGGTAGGACATGCAGACTCCACACAGAAGGCACCCCAGCTGAGGATCGAAGCAGAGATCCTCTTGCTGTGAGGTGGCAACGCTAACCAATGCACCACCATGGCCGGCCTATATATATATATATATATATATATATATATATATATATATATATATATATATATATCCATATATATATAATGTAGCGATATGAATATATATGTGCATGTACATGTATACACACACACACACACACACACACACATATTTATATATGTGTGTATATATATATATATATATATATATATATATATATATATATATATATATATATATATCCATAGCCTTATGTGTAAGCATGACTGTTGTATATACCTTCCCAGATGTATCACAGCGTATTTATCTGATATGTGTATATTTAGATATAACAACATACATGATTCAACAGTAATATCACTAACAAGTATGACGCTATTGTAGAAGTCATAGCAGTTATTCAGTACTATTTAGTATGTGTACTGACAGATATATTAGAGAAACAACAGCTGTCTTCACAGCTCTGATGGCTTAGTGGTTAACTGCTGTGACTATAGTGTACAGGGTCCTGGAATCAAGACCTGCAATGCCTGTCTATTTTGTTGCTTGACAGAACAAGGGATGTTGGATACAGAGTTGTTAATGCAGTTTTGAGCAGCTTTAAGTGGGTTTGCATGGGTTTACGTGACAACAGATTCTGCTAACATATGGTTAAATGTACAGGTGTGTACACCATGTAAGCTTCACTTACCAGTGTGCAAATCTGCTTAGCATTTATATTGTAGCAATGCTGAAACCTGCTAAGCATGGCTCAGCCCTGGTAACTAGTGCTCACATTCCGGTCTAATAAAATAGCAGGGTAATGACATCTTTAATAAGTGTATTTAATGCCATGTATAAAGCATGTGTCTATGTACTGTCATTTATTTATTTTATTTATTTATTTATTTAAATTTGTTGACCGGGAGTGTCTGACTGGACGTGGGTCCATTTTCAGCGGAGGCCCAGGGAGAAAAGCTCCACAGTAAAATAAACAGACAGTAGTTACATTGGATTACATAGCGATTAACAATTTAACATAGAAATTACTTACAACATATTTACAGATGAAGAACATAGTACATCAGTAGACAACTAGAATCTTTATCTGTGAAGTACATAACAGGCATTAACAAATGTAACAATGAGAAGTTCCTGCTGTATAATAAGTACTAGGCTTATGAGCATCTGAGCTTGCTATCAAGGTAGTTAGTGGAGGTGAGAGAAAGGTAGTAGTTGGATGGGGTGGATGATATTAGAGTGGGAGTTGCAATGGCATAGCCAGCATGTTTTTAGGTGCGCTTTTAATAAAGTTTTGAAGTTGGTGCATGATGGTACGGAGGTAATTGTGGGTGGGAGTGAGTTCCATAATTTGGCTATGGCGCAAGAGAATAGTGCTTCACCAGCAGAGTTATTGGCTTTAGTGATCTGCAAGTGATTTTTGTTGCTGGATCTTAGTGGTCTGATGGTGCGATACAGTAGCAATGGGTGTGAATCTACTGTCTGTGACACTTGAGTATATATGGCTTGTACAACACTCTTTTCCATTTGGATGTGTTACATACAGGGGTAGTATTCCAGGTTATATGCAGTCACACTGGCATATAGTGTATCATTACATTACTACTGTTGACAGTGCTTTCCCAAGTAAGAGTAGATTCCAGATTGTAGGACTGGAACCAAACACCCCTGCATGCAAAAATGGACTCTGAGTCCTCACTGTCGTGTTGCTGCTGTGTGAGCTGTGTCTCATTAGATATTTCTTACTGGATATTGATCTGACGTGGAAATTAACTGTAGACTACTGTATGTATAGCACTTGTCAGTGAGGGCTGCTGTCATGTAGTAGTGGCATACCTATCGGTGTCAGACATCTATCTGTGAACACATTCATCCTAATGCATAGTTAGTTGGATAGCTGATGTCTGACTGTCCTCTTTACAGATGTGCAGATGTCAGGTATTCATTTTGGCTACTTACAGGCAATATATGCTTGACTAACACTGACATGTCTGCCCAGCTGTGTTATGAAAGCCACAGCTAGGAATCCACACCCAGTACACACCACATGCCATGGATACCTCAACTACACTACCACAGTCAACAGAAATTGCTTGGGTACAGGTCTCCAAGACAGACACTGACCATGTTATGTAATACATGTTGCACACATGTCAACTGGAGCACCTCACTGGCCCTCTGCAAGAAGCAACCAGATGATTTTCTGTTGCATGTTACTCTCACTCTGAGGATCACCCCTGTGGTATCTGTTGATAGATGGCCTGTTTTCACATGCCAGGTGGCATGATACCACTGTACACACATCCCCTACACTTCCCATCTCTCCATGGACAATAGCCTGGTACACACCTATGAACACCTGCACTGATGGACCCCAGTATTGACAAATGTGTATGTGTGCATTACTGAAAATAACAGTGTCTGTGTGTTTGTAGACCTGTAGTTGAGGATATCCTGAGGCCCTTCACACCCACTGCATCCCCCATTGCCATAGTTAGATGTGGCTGCTGCTGTACCGGACATTACATGTACCATGTTATAATCTTCTCCCTAAGGGCTACCTTGGACTTGCAGTACCAGTGCAACACTGTTGTACAAATGGGTTGATAGGCATGGGATACCTTCTGAGTTCTGGCAAGTGTGTGTATGTGTGCATGTGTGTATATTTGTAGGTTACAGTATTCTGAGGCCACATTTTCCTAATATAATATGCCTTGCCACACAGTATTAGGGATAGTGATGTTGCTGATCATAGGAGAGCCATGACAATGCATCACCCTGTGGCATGTGCATTAGATGCAAATCCTTGAAGTAGCACTCTTGAGATAGACAAGGGGTTGTATTGCAGTCCTGGTCAATGTGTGATGGTGGGTCTGTCAGAGTGTTATCATGGGTTTCAGTGCATACAGTTTCCACTGTGGCGTGTGGGTGTTGGGTATACTGTCTTTACACCATGGTACCCCAAGTACATGTCCCATTTTCCACTGTATGGGGACCACTGTCACCATCAACCATACAGGTAACTGATAACACTATCCAGCCCAGTTATGCATGTGCTGTGTGCAACTTATCTGTAACAAAATAGACACACTGACAAGGTAGTTAGCACTGATAAGCCCAGGTATCTCAGATGTGTATATGACTGTTATGTGTTTGCCAATTGTGTATATGACAGTATGTCACACTATGTATTGTCCATAAACAACCAGTACATCCCCCATTACCATACTGTACAGGCCTGGGGATGTTCTTCATATACCATGTAACCTGGAACACACCTCATCCTAAAAGCTGTGTGGTGTGTGCAATTAAGGCCACACACATCAGTAGCACTACATACCTAGGCAGGGATTCTAGTACCACGGTTGCCAAGTAAGAGTGTGTGTGTATGTGAAGGAATCTCCTTCCGTCTGCAGAATATACATGTCCCAGGATGTCATCTGTCTGAGAACTGCCTGATATATGATAACATTTCACTGGTATCAGCCTGTGGAAATACATTTCATCACAACTAGTGGTAGATGTGTAAATGCCTTCTTCCCCACTATATAGGTGTACAGCAATACTGGAGTTTGTATATATAGCTGGGTGTGCCTCTTGTGGACACAGCTACCATCATTGCAGTTACTGTTGAGTGTATCCCCCCCTGCTTAACTGGTCATAATACTGTACAGTTCATGTTAAGAATTGAAGTAGTTGTCTATCACACTATCTGCAGTTCTGCAGCACCCTCACCCTCCAAATGTTAGGGCTATGCCATCCACACTAGCACACCTATGTTTACTGAGTTGAGGACTGCACTACATTGGGGAAGGGGACATATACCCTGCCAGTACCATCGTCAATTACATTAAACTAGCAGACTGATTATTTCCGAATGTGTTGTTGTACCTAGTCTGTCTTGGTGGATTTACATAGGCTACAACGGGTTCCTTGCACAGGTACATACATCCATGTGTACAGTATTCTCTGTGTATTGCATCAACACCAAAGCCTCTGTGTGTTATACAGAAACATGTGGTGTGTACTACCCAGTACACTTACCATTGTCCACTACAGAAGGGCTGCTGACATCAGCCACTATGCACTCACCTGTATACACCACCTCCAGACCTATCATCCATGTGGAACATGCAGTAACTGTTAGACAGATGTGTGGCATGTGTTCCACCTGTACCCAGGATATGGCACAGCCAAGGTGTCACCACAGTGCTGTACTCCTTGTAGGATACAACAGCAGACCATTATCCTGCTGACACATGGACACCTACAACACAAATGGAATACATTATGGAGACCACAATCACTCAGTGTTAATAACAGCTGTAATGCATTATGGCTGGACAGCTACACTTCCTGACATGCAAGCATTAAACTTTACTGCTGACAACATGTTACACAGCATTACATTGGTACATTGTAGTACAGTCACCCTGTGCATCAAAACCATATTAGCCTGTCCTTGCATCGATGTTATAGATGACAGGGGTGTGGCACAGTTATCATCATATGCACAGGGTGTGTTGTTGGTTTGCCAGAGACCTAGGCTGAGCCATACGTTTGACACCATGTGTGTGAGTGAGTGGGTTTAATTATTAATTTGGCTATGGTGATGTGGTGTGTGTAGGTATAGGGTTGCCCTAGCTCCGTTGGTATTGTTTGTGTGTATGCATGCACACAGTCCTGCCATGTGGCTTCCCTAAACAGGGGTTTTCTGAACAGCAGCAGACCATAGCTGGCAGGGTGTGCAGTTTACCGTCTCTAGCCACAGACATGAGAACTGTGCCTACCAGCGGTTCCACTGGCACTACCATGTACAAGCCATGATATGGTACTCTCCTCTGATGATGGCATATGTACGCTGGATCCGGGTCTGTCTTGGGACCAGCCAGGGCTACGTGCACGTGGTTTGCTGTGGTGTGGTGTGGCCATCACCCCCCCCCCCACAGTGCTGGGGCTGGTACTGCCACTATGGGAGTGGCTCTGTGTTCTGGCATTACACGTCGATCTCCAGCTGTTGATGTTGATGGCCTACTTCCACATGGCCATCACACCACTCCCACCATATGCTCGAGCACAGACATTCCACGGTCAAGGATTCCCACCATCTCACCCAACCGTCTATCCATGACCTCTGAAAAATAATGGAGGGCACCTGCAAGATCACGGATGTTGTCAATAACAGCTGAATGAGTAGCCCTCTGCAACCTCAGAGCCTGTCTGGTGTACCACTCAATACATGCCTGCGCCTCCATGATGGCCTGAAACATGCGTCTGGTGGTACCAGATGTGGCACTTCTGCCAGTGGCACAATGACCAGCAACCCTCCAATGAGCACCCCTGTACATCTGCCTATGTGGTACCCCAGCAGACATCCGGCTATGGCTGCTGTGTCCAGACACACATGCCATAGATACCACACTGTCCTGTCCCATGCCACCAGCCACCAACTGTCCCACAGCTATGTCCACAGGTGATGGGGTATGTATAGGCATTGTGACTGTGTGCAGGGATGGGATGAATAACAGTGAGATGTCAAACAATGGTGCAGCTTCAGCCCCTGACAACCCTGCCTGTGCCTCAACACACCTATCATCATTTTCAGTGTCGGTATGGACACCAACATCATATTGCCTGGAGGAAGGACCCTGACCTACCTTGCCACCTGTGAGGGAAAACAAGAAATGCACTTTAAGACCTGTACATCATTGCTTAACAGTACACACACACACACACAAACACACACACACGCACACACACGCGCACGCGCACATGCACACACACGCCCACACACACCCACACACACACACACACACACACACACACACAGACACACGCACACACACACACCCTGACATTCCATCATACTACTTACCTGTCCCTGACTTTACAGAATGTCCCTAGTTTTGTCTCTAAATTTCCCCATCCTGCATCAGTCTTGAATAATTACTGTCAATAATACCAATCATTAATGCATAATTCTTCTAATTGCTCAGAAAGGTGATCACAAAAAATGACCTGTTACTCCATTAACTCTTTAACTTGATTGAAGACATTTTTTCAAAGACTCCCTGATGTCATCCATTGTTCACCCTGGTTTTGTCCAGATGTCTTGAGCATGGCTCCCATATGTTATGGGCTACTACAGTCACTTAATATTGTCCCGCACAGGAGTGTCATACTTAACTATTGTTCAGTAAATGCAAGATCTGTTGCTCTATTAACTTTTTATGTGGACTACAGTAATATATGGAAACACTCTCTGGTGTTGTCTAGTAATTCCCCAATGCATCTTTAGTGCTGCATACGTGGGTATTCTTTCACCTTTCTGCTGATTGCAATTAAAACAGTATCCCCTGGTGTCTAGTTTTCCCTTTCAATGCATCTTTCCTGCTGCAGACTTTAGTATATTATCAGCTGTCCTGAGATTATATGTCAGTAAATTATTCCTGGTGTCTGATGTGTCTGTCCATGTCCATGTACTGCACGATTTCTAAGGGAAGTTGTGAGGTATGAAAATCCCCACACTTGCACATGTGCATACATGGACACACACACAAACACACACACACATACACACACACATTCCGCATACATCAACCCCCCCTCCACTCCACCAGATAGCACAGACAAATTAGCACCCCCACACACACACACTTACAGGTGAGGTTGCACAAGGATATTACACACAGACCTCTCATAACCCATCTGTCAACATGCATGACATATGGCACTCAACAGCATGCAGTGCAGCTATAGTCAATCCCTGCTAGCAACATTATACATCTCTGTGATGCATGGGTTGTGTTAGTAGGTGATGCCCCTTCCCTGGAACACACTACACCCATGTACACAATATTGCTGTGCACCTGTTGGACACTCTGGCATGTACTGTGCACCATGCCTCATAGGTGTACACACCATTGCTGAATGTGCATATGTGTATCAGTTATGTTTGCTCTGCTGCTCATAGCCCCTATGTGTTTGTCCGACACATACCTGGGATGATATATGGACAAATGTCATTTGTGAATGCCTGATGTCTGATTTACAGATCTCATCATCAGCGGTGCATGTATGGCCAATAAAATTGAATTACACTGACAACCTTCAAACTGTACCATGGCTATGGGTAGTGTACACACCCTTATTGATATGGCACCCTTTTCCCTGATATGTTATGGGGCCACATTACTGCATATGTTAACATTACACAAACCTGATATGTGACATATGACCTGTGCAATCAAATGTATTATCAAACAAATGTGTTAGTTGTGCATATGCGGATTGAGATCCATACAATTTGTGGGTGTATATGTGCACACACCCTTATCATGATGGTTTGTTGCACCTACTGTTATGTGTACTACAGAAGTCACTATTCCTGGAAGGGGTATACTAGCATGGGCCATCTGCATTTGCCAGTATTTGGTCACTCTGCCCTACAAATGTCCCCCAACTCTCTATGATTGCAAGGTCAACTCTTGTGCACAGCCCTTGGAGGTCACACAGTGCCATCACTATTGCTGTGGAGTCAGGGTTATGTTTGCCACAATTCATGACTTTGACTGTGTGCAGATAGAGTCATTCTTAGCAAGCCTTGGATCTCTGCTTCAGTGCACTGTTGTGTTTCAGGATAACACCCCCTCCCCACCCTCATCCTTTTTGCAGATGCTTGACAACTATGGCCTACACATGTGTGTCATTTTGCAGTGTCCCAAACTCTAAACACCATGTGTACCAGCCTAGTCCCTGCTAATGAATTTCAAACATACAGGTGTACACTGGCACCGGCAAGGTAGAGATGGTGATGGTGGTCCTGAGGTGGAGTGAGGTGGTGGCTGTGCAGCACATGTATCTTAATTGATACTGTCTGTAGGTTTCCAACGTGGTCTTGCTACACCAGTACACATTACAATGTATGCCTTTTGGGGACTTTTGCTGTTATGCATATGCTACCTGTAGAGACACCTGGCTGATGTTTCCTGTGGTACAACTGTCCCATCTGATTACCCTAACCCATGGGTCACACTTATGCAGAGTCAAGGCAATTGCCGACACATGTACTGCACAGCCAGTACTTGCTAGACATTCCTGAAACTCTCTCAGTGTTACTATGCAGTCTGCATGACCAGTTTGCAACATATGTCATCATCTGTCTTGGATGACCATCTGTTTATTTCTACAGTAATCCTGTCCCATATATACTTGCCACATACATGACTGTCTGAACTGTTTGCCATGGAATATACAATGGTGAGGTAAGGCTACATGTCCAGCTCCTGGGTGCTACCTGTTGGGTATGGGATCAATTCCATGGCTTGGAAGATGTGTGCAAGCCATGGCTACCTCTGTTGCAGGCAAGTGGGCACATTTGATGACCAAACATCTTGGACAGCAGACCATTTTTTGGTGTGACATTGAGGGCCAGTACTTGCTGGAAGGTCCAAACTCATGAATAATGCATGCTGTCATTATCTAAAAAGCTGCTTCCACAAAATGCTATCTGGAGTGTATGCACACATATGCTTCCAGTGTTTGTGAAGGTATGTATTCCCCATATTTGCTGTCCTAACATAGCATTCCATATTACACAATCATTGCTCATGTTAGGACCACATTGCAGGTTGTAAGGGTTGTGGAATGCAGTATTGTGGTATGCCGCAGTGTAGATCTGTAACAGTTTCCATTGTAATAGTGGTATATGCACTGTTGTAGCACTGTATAAGGGTGATGTTTCAGATATGTCCCTACTGTAGGCCATTTGTCCCACCATTATGTTCATCTCTCTGCATACATCTTACAATGACAGGTTGTTAGTTATATTGCAGGACTGTTACATACCCTTCAGACACGCCACCATGATGATCACTGCGATGCAGTGCAGTTAACAGCAACAATACGTGAACATGTACAGCATGCATTATGGGAAGGTGTGTTAATTGTGTGCATGGAATATATCATGGCCATAACATGACCGGTGTATTGGAAAACCTGAACAGACACCATACTCACCAGCTACAGGCTGCTGCTTTGGAGGTATACCAGAGGGACCTACCTAATTGTGTGAGAGATGTGATGTCAGTAGCCACACCTGTGGGATTGGTACAGGGTGGATGCAGCATTACAGTACATCAACAGTACAAACCCACAATACTACAGATTATGCACATCTGTTTATTGCTACAACGCAGCAACAGACTATATATATTTCATCTCACATATGCATGATTAAACTCTACAGATGCAGATGGATACACAACAGTGGTCTGCTGATGTTGCCTATGGCCTTACCTGCATGCTCCTCAGCCATTGTGTGGGTAGAACCCACCTCCACTATGCTCTCTGCTGGGTCTTGTGTTTGCAAGTGGGCATGTGCCCCGATGCTGGTGAGGAGCTCCTGAACATGTGTCATGGGGGCTGGATGGCATGAACCCCCCTGTTGCAAGCTGGTCTCCCCTAACTGCAGCAGCACGCTGGCAGGCATGGCAGAGTGCATCGATGTTGGACCTGCTCATAACTGCGCTTATGCAGGCCGATGTCATTTACCCTGTGGACAAGATCATTCCACATGGCGGTCCTCTCCTGCAAATCATGGGCTGTACAACAGAAGAAGGTATGGCAGTGCTGCACCAGGTATGTGATGATGACATCATTCTCCTCCGCTGTGTACATTGGAAGTCTCTCCCTGGACATTTCGCCTGAAAGACATAAAGGGGGAAACAGGTCTGAGGATCTCATACTGCAAGGATATTATAGCTGTTAATACACATCTGTGCCCCCCCCCACCATATCTGCAACAAAAATCTGAACACACAACTCAACGGGTATGTCTACAGAAGACATACCATTGGGACATATATCGTATTGTACAACAATTTGTGCAATGCGTTTGTAGTCATGTTCCATGTTGAAACACTATAACTGGTGGCCTATTATGAACAATGTCACCTGAATGCCATTGTAAGGGCCACTATGGTTCCATAAATGCATGTGTTCTGTTTGCTATATGACTGTTGCACATCTGTTATTTTGTGTTAATGGGGTTATCTATGCATGCTGTTAGACATAATCCCGGAATGTGTGGACTATTACTACCCACATACGTTCTACAACAGTGACACAATAGCATGTTTAGGAAAACAGTTGCCAGCAGAACCACCTCTCCCACCTCATCTGGCCATGTTACCAGGCCACATCACATCTGGAACCCACCCTGGGACCTCATCCTCTACTGGTACTGCACTACCTTCAGGTGGAACCACCTCAGGGGATGGTGTTCACCCCCCCCCCCCCAGGAGCACACACAGACAGGATCCTGTCAGCTGTAGTGAGGTCCAGGATCTGATGTATAGGGAGCTCCATGGAGACTTGGGGGATGTGCTACAGCACCTTGAGGCCCTCAGTACACAATCACAGGTCTGCATGTTCCTCCTGCTCAGCCCCCAGCCCAGGCACCTTCAGGGCCGTGAAGATGATGTTGTGACTGCCCATGGGTGGGGACTTTGGTCCCATTGTTTCCATATGGGGACTCATGGTCTTCCACATTCCAGACAACACTCCCCATCCAAGGTGTTTAACCACCACATGTGTCATATACCACCCCTGTATGCTGATTGTCTGTCTTCCAACCCAACCTACCTCCCCAAATATACCTTCTATCCTTCCCCAAAATACCAATCCCACCTTCACAAACAAGGGCAATGTGTTCCCCACATGGAGTTCACACCAGACATAACTGTCCATTTGCACCCACTTACTGCTGTATATATATATATATATATATATATATATATATATATGTATATATATATATATATATATATATATATGTATATATATATATATATATATATATATATATATATATGCGTGCATGTGTATTGATATGTGTGATGTTCTCTCACACATATCATGCAGTACTGTCATTCAACAGTAGGGGACATGTATTTATATAAATATGTTTGTGTGTGTTTGTATATATGTAGACATACACATATATATGTATATATATATGTGTGGGTCTGTGTGTGTAGATATATATTATGAGTTAAATATATCTATAGCTATATCTATATATATATATATATATATATATATATATATATATATATATATATATATGTGTGTGTGTGTGTGTGTCTGTATATCTGTTGACATACATGTATATATATATATATATATATATATATATATATATATATATATATATGGGATCCGTCAATATGTTCAAATTTTCACTACTTCGAACCCCACCTCACCGAGTCCACTTGTTCGAAGTAGTGAAACTTTGAACATTGACTTCGGCAGTCATGCTACAGCGTGGAATGGGAATATTCCCTTTTCCCTGCTGTAGTGCGATCTCAGAGTTAGTATATTTAAGTAGGGTGGGTGTGGGGGGCACAGCCCCCCACATGAGGGGTGCAGGGGGGCTTTGCTCCCTGCAAAAACATGTTTTAGTGTTTTTTGTTTTTTTTTAGGTAGACCGAGGAATTATACTTCTGCGAAAGTGGACTTTCTTTTAAGTGGACTTTCTCTGAAGTATAGGGTCTACTGCTCTAGTCTAACATTAGGGGATTGTATATAAGGACAGATTGCAGGTAAGCCTATTACACACCTATGGCATTTGTGCATTCTACATTACATGTTAACATGACTGTCCTGCAAGTGATAGGCTCTGAAACTCATGTGTCCATCATAATGACATCACTTCCACCACCAGCTAATGGAGACATTAATATACATGTCTTGCGGTACACAACACACTGTATGATGGCTTACATCTTGTCATTCAGTGTTGATCTGCATAGGTGACAGGTATGGCCCACAGTGACAGACACTATTGTCCTTAGCAGTTGTTCAGCAGGTCATCATTACAACAACAGCTGATGGCACATATAAATCATTCCACATCATCTATCCCATTATTATGGACCAAGTACTACATTCAATTACACGCATATATGCTTCACATACCTGTTGTGGGATTGTCGTCTCTTCTGGATACAGTTTGCTGGGTCCCCATGGTTAACTTGGGATGTCTGTAGGTTCAGTTGTTGAACAACTTTATATTTACTGGATGTTTGTTTGTTTGTTTCTCTCTCTCTCTCTCTCTGTCTCTGTCTCTCTCCACTACAAGGATCGAGCTGCTTTGAATAGATTGCAGCATGGATTTTGTAGGTGATGCACATGATCAGGTGATGGCCTCTGCAACAATCAGTGTCCACCACTTGCTACTTGCATGCAGCCTGCTGTGTAGTACTTCCAGTCACCACTGTCATGGCAACCCACTACTATAAATTACTACATCATATGGGCATGGTCCCTGTACCTTTCCTGTATGGAGGACATCCTTCCTGTGTGTGGGCAGCAGTGTTAACAGACAGCAGGTAGCAATATCTCTTACAAGAGGACATGCAGACACAGGCCAACTACATATTTGTATAAGGTTCCAGACCTACATTGTATACCACTAGTTTTACAGGGTTTGTGTGTACATACTAGTTTAGCATAGAATGCAGTCTGTCTGCATAGCTTTCAACTGTGGGCCAATCCACATGATGGCCAGAGGATTGGCTGTTATGTTTTGTCTGTCCACCACACAGGTCTTGTCTCAGAATTATCACTGGCATTCTCTCAGTTGAGTGCTATCAGTACATGGCTACATCCATTTGTGTTTCTGACTTCATATTACTGAATAAGGTATGTTGCCACCAATCCTGTAACACCAGCAACTTTTTCAGTGTATAACAACAATATTGCAAATATGGCCCTGTTCCAGCCTCTGTCCTCCACCTATATAACAGGCTTTGTCCTTATGTCATGCAATAAGAAGTTAAGTAGTGGCCTATGATTATGTTGTGCTGGCATTCCTGCCATCATTCCAGTGATGTTGTAATCCCCACACATATTGTGAGGTAGGGTCCATATATATGTGGGCTACAGCTGGACAAAATCTGTGTGCCCTTGTGCAGTCCAGATGTCAGTGTATGCAACACAGTTATATGGCCCTGTAAGTCATTCTATGAGGGAGGGGTATGCACCATATATAACCTAGGCTGTTACAACATGTGAGGGATATCAGTAGTAAGACACCTTAAGGTATATCGCTGTAAATTGTCATACATTTCACCTTGAGAACATTGATAGGGTAGTGCTTATTGTCTTACAGACTGTTCTATTTGTCAGTGTGATAGTGATGTTTTAAGTTAAGCATCGTTATGTAAGAGATACATCTTCATTGTGACAACTTAATTATTTTCCCATAGGGGTTGAGTACAGAGTGTAATTGGAGGCTTCTCAATTACATCTGCATTACTTACTGTTGATTGATTTTTATCTTTTGGGTCAGTGTTTCTTTACTGCTGTACTACCTGAAGGCCTTGGCCTGGACAGCAACATATGTTATGCTTTTGGATTACTGTATAAAATGTTTTGCTTGAGAGTTGCATTAATCAGTATGTATTTCAAACACCTAACAGCTATATGACATGGCATATACAACTGTAACAGTACACAAATAAACATTTCTTATGTATGCAAACCTGTGTGATGTGTCATATCCTTTGAGTTCTCTGTGGGTGTATGTTTCATGCAATAATTGTCTTTTGTATGAGAGAATCATACACTGTCCAATTTAAAAGGTGGCAACTGTAGGAATACTGGCTGTTCAATATGCTGTGGACCCTCTACATATGTATCTTCCTATACATATCTATACATAGTAATATATGTATATGTATATGTATGTGTATGTGTATGTGTATATACATAGATATTTATATATATATATGTGTATATCTATATATATATATATATATATATATATATATATATATATATATATATATATATGTGTGTGTGTGTATCTGTATATATGTGTGTGTGTGTGTGTGTGTGTGTGTGTATAAATATATATAAATATATATATATATATATATATATATATATATATATACATATATATATATATATATATATATATATATATATATATATATATATATATAAATCATTGAAATGTTTACTGCTTCCACATTGTACATTGCCTATGGTAGACAGACTGTTCTGCATGATAGGTTATTGATACCATCCTGACATCGTACAGGTGGGATGGATTACTGTTAATGTCTTGTGGCTATGTTGTGTAGTGTCCTGGGTATGAGACTTGCAAGTGTTGGTATTGTGTTGCAAGGCAGATCTGTTTGGCTATGGAGGAGGGGATGATATCAATAATTACAAGAGGTACTTAAATTGAGCCACCTCACCTCCATTAACGGCGCCTTTGGTCATACATGTATTTGTTGTGTTCTCTAATATATCTATAGAAATATATATGTATAATATATGTATATATATATATATATATGTGTGTGTGTATAATCTTTGCATATATATATATATATATATACATGTAGACATATATATCTATGGATGTATACATAATATATATATATATATATATATATATATATATATATATATATATATATATATACATACATACATACATACACATACATCTACATATATAAATACATTTATAAGTACATTCCTCTACTGTTGAATGACTGTGCTGGATGATATGTTTGAGAAAACATCTGAGCTATGTATATCTGACATGGTTTAGTGGTAATCACTTTAGCTCTGGTGTGTAGGTTCCTGGGTTCAAGACTTGCAAAGGCTGTTTATTTTGTTGCTGGGCAGAACAAGGGTTGTTGGATAAAAAGTGACTAAGGCACTTTTAAGCAGTTGTAAGCAGGTGTGTTGGGTTTGTGCGACAGTAAGCATTGCTAACTTGAGGTGAAATATTCGTACACTCAGTTAGCCTCTAAATTGCTTATCCTGTGTAGGTATTGCTTACCCCAAAGCAAATAAGATTAAAACTGCTTATTGCTGGTTAAAAGTGCTTGCTCCTGCTTACCTCAGCGCTAATTTCTTTAAAAGAAAAGAAAAAGGGTTGATAGGAAAGTGGTGAAAAATGGGCACAAAGAGGCAAAGACTGTAGGGAAAATAGCTAGGGATGTGCAGGACAGGTGTAGGGTAGGTCCATAGCTGCCCATTTCTTCTACAGCAACAGCTGTGCATATACACTGATTTGGAAGTAAATTTGGACACTTAAACCCCTGAGATGGAGGGCTGAGGACAACAATAATATGTTGTGAAGCCAGTTAGACTAGATTAAATGTGTCCAGTCGACATGTGTGTGAAAGGACAGCTATGCATGGGGTGAAATTTTTTGGGGGGAACAGATAGCCCTTTTTTAAGGTGAGAGTGGGATGTTGGGGAGGGATAGTAGGTATATTTGGGGAGATAGGTTGGGTTGAATGATAGACAAGACAGACAAAACAGCATACAGGGCTGGTATATGACACATGTGGGGGTAAACACCTTGGATGGGGAGGGGTGTTTGAAAGTCAGAAGCTCATGAGCCCCCAAATGAAAACAGTGGGACTGAGGTCCCCACCCATGGGCAGTCACCACTGCACTTTCACGGCCCAAAGGTGGCTGTGATGGGGGCTGGGTAGGAGGGGCAGGTTGACCCTCTAGATGTACCACGTGGGCCTCAAGCTGGTGTAGCTGATCTCTGAACTCCCTGTGGAGCTTGCTATGCACCAGATCCCGGACCTGACAATGGGTGACAGTTTCCTGTCCACGGCAACTCCCAGGGGGTCAAGCCCTGTCTCCTGAGGTGGTTCCACACAAAGGTGGTGCAGGACCAGTGGACAAGGAGGTCCTGGGATGGGCGCTCGATGTGCTGGTGCCCGGTGCCATGGCCAGATGAGGTGGGAGAGGTGGGTCCGCTGTGACTGGCCTTCCAAATGTGCTATGGTGTTTAAATTTTAAAACATATGTGGGTTAGTAATAGTCAACACATTCCAGGATTAGGTATAACAGCATGCATAGATATTCCCATTAACCCAAAACACCAGCTATGGAACAGTTGCATAGCAAACAAAATACATGCATATATGGAACCACTGTGGCCATTACAACAGCATGCAGTTACATTGATGGCAACATGCCACCAATGTGGGAGTATTTCAACATGGCATACGCATAGAAACAAATTTCAGTATTTATCAAACAATCGGACACATGTCCTAACAGTAAATTTAATTGTACACATACCCTTTGAGTTGTGTATTTAGATTATTGTTGCAGATATGGTGGGGGGGGGAGATGTCAATTAACAACTTGTATATCCCTGTAATTCTCAATACTTTCTTAGTCAGTGCTGTACTCTGTACCTTGCAGGTATTATTACACTACCCTATGGCCTTAGTTTGGACAGTGGTATGTTTTAGACAACTATATATGTGAACTGTGTTTTACCTGCAGCGTATAGCTCTTACTTGGTATACCTGTGGAGTTATTGTTGGTTAGCACTAACTGACTGTTTCTATGCATATTCCCAGATTCCAGGTTGATGTTATGCACATACCTCTCAATCTCTTATTGCACACACTCTGGGCAAGTCTTGACAACATTCAGGGGAAACTGGGACATATTTTGACAATTGCCCTTATAAAGCTTTGGTGAGTTGCTGCAATGACAGGTTTGTCATATACATTTTCTGAATATTTAGGTCTGAAAGTCAGTTATATGTCATTAAATGCTGCCTAAATGTCAGATATCATCACACTGATTTGCTAGGGGTGCAGGGTAACAGGCAGCAGATATGGGGCAATTATCCAGACATTCTGAACAAATCTGTACAGTTGAGGGGTATGATTCTGCATACAGCTTGCTACCACTCCAGGATTTCAATCTTTTATTTCTAGTCACAGTTTTCTTATCTGACAGACCTGTGGAAGGAATGTTTGTTAACACTACCTGAATGTTGCCACACATATTACCAGATTCCATGTTATTATTATGCACATATGACTCACTCTGTTACTGCACACACTCTAGTTATAGCTTCACAACGTGGGGGTAGAGATGGGGCATACTGTGCATATTACTCTCATAACATTTTGGTGAGTTGCTAGAGTGACAGGTTTGTTCTTATAGATATATTTCTGATGGTTATGATGTCTGACAATCCATTGTATGTCATTATTTGTTGCCTAAACTTCTGGGATCACCACACTGATTTGCCAGGAGGACAGGGTGACAGGCAGGAAATGTAAGCCAATTATTTGAACTTTCTGACAAAATCTGTACAGTTGAGGGGTACGATTCTGCATACAACTTAGTACTACTCCCAGGATTCGAACTATTGCTGTATGTGCTAAAAATACAACTACTTACATCTCAGTTGAGTGTGCTACTTGGATTATGTTGTATATCTTTTCACTGTTTTCTTTCTAAGTCTCTTTCAGTTGTACAATATGACCTTGTGATTACAACAGTCGTATACAGACTTTCCTACACATTTTATTTATGTAGCACAGTGTGGATAACAGTGCTTAATACAACAGTACTATTAAGAGAATGCAACGCTACATTACCATATGATAACAGAGTAAACACAAGCAGTCCAGGAGTTAGACCTTTATTGCCAGGCTGTTACCCTTTTATTTACATACAACCTATATGAGACTCTTCCTACCATATTGTCTGGCTTATTCAGTACATCCCATACACAATACAAGTTTTATCCTGGCAATTAATTTTCTACTACTTTTAGGTTTATTTCTTATGACAGTACATGCAAGATTATTACTTACCTGCCTCGCAACCCAGCCTCTGCAGCCTACAAGCAAGGGCTTCCTGAGTCACAGCCCGCTCCACTGCCGCTGTCAAAGACATAAGAGGAATATTTAGCCATACCTATCCATAATATACATGAGCTGGCAATTATTAAACAGGTAGTAGAATGAGTACTTACACACTGCTGGGACATAACCCTGCCTAGCTTCTTGGATCCATTGATCCAAGAGCTCCCTCTTCCTCCGTTTCAGGTCAGTATAGTGATGTCTGAGCTGCTCACCAGTTTGAGGGATGCCAATGGCACTGGTGAGATCACAGGCGAGACAGTCCCAGGCTTATGCTTTATATTGGAAACATTGGTACTGGCCCTGCACTAGTCTCTCTTCATGGTCTTTTACAAGGAGTCCTACAATGACCTTGGACTCCTGGATGCCCCAGCTCTGCGCTCAGAAGTGCGATCCTTCTCTGACACCAGCCATAGTGCCTACAGGAGGAAGCTGCAGCCAGTTATGATATGTATTCCCACCTGTGGGGTATAAATAGGGCTGATTTACTGCACTTTGTCATGATTGGATGGTTTTGAAAATGCTAAGCTATGAACAAACCTGCTTACCTAAAGTTGGCATTGCTTAAGGGGGGTATACCAATGGGCAAATCGATTTAGCTGGGCTATGCATTGCTTACACCTAGTAAGCAGAGGTGTGCAATGCTTAGCACTGCTTATTTTTAAATTTGCACAATATTTGCTGTTCGGCATTGATTTATCATTCATTACATGTCATATATTTGTTTAGTATTTGTGATTCATGTGTACATACACTGTATGGGGTACTTGTGTTTATTGGGGGATTTCATCACTTTATTACAATGACACCTCATATCTGGACTTAATGCAGTGCTCCAATTTATATATATATATGTTATGTAGTAGGTTATACAACATAAACTGTTTATAGATTCCTTTCACATGTAAATTGTGATTTTGCTATAGTGAGGATCTGTTTGGGTAAACCTCAATTTTATGTACAGCTGTGATGGCTTAGTGATTAACTGGTATGACTATAGTGTACAGGGTCCTACCTGCAAGGCCTGTTTATTTTGCTTCTGGGGAAAAACAGGGGCTGTTGGATACAGAGTGATTAAAGCACTTTTAAGCACTTGTAAGCAGGTTTGCGCGGGTTTGCCCGATGGTAAGCAATGCTAACTTCCAGTTAAATATGCTTACAGAGAGTTAGCTTCAAAATTGCTTAACCGGTGTGCACATTGCTTACCCCTGCACAAACAGGATTAAACCCACTTACTACTGTTTAAAAGTGCTTACTCCCGCTTACCCCCGTACTAATTTAGAAAGAAATGTAACATCGGTCTTGGGAAAGTGGTAGATTTGGACATTCTATACATATTTTCACTATTTGCTGTATGGCATGGATTTGTCATTTATTACACATTATAACTTTGTTTAGTATCCCTGATTCACGTGTACGTATACTGTATGGGGCACTTGTGGTTATCTGTGGATTTTCCACATTATTACCATGACACCTCACATCTGCACTTAACGCAGTACTCCAGTTCACAAATAAATGTTATTTAGTAGGTTATACAGCAAAAAAAAAGTTCATAAATTGCATTCACATGGAAAATGGAATTTACTACAATGAGGATCGAACTGGGAATAACTGTTCGCATAGTGAATGTTCTGACCACTACACTATTGCATCAACTGAATGTATTTTGCTATTTATCTTCTTCTTCTATTTAAACTACAGTATGCGTAGCTAAGCAATGGGCAAACCCGCACACCTATGATTAAATTTAATCTGTTTGATAAAAAAAAAAATTCTAGTGTTATTTTCTCTAGGATGGGACAGATTACACTTATTGCTGTGGATTTCTGCATGCATCTGCACATGTGGCAGACATCCTAGCAACCCCCCATACCTCTCAAGCTCTTCATGCAAACTATCTGGACAAAGCTTGACAAAATGAGGTACAACTAGGGACATATTTTAAATATTGATCTTATAAACTTAAGTAAGTTGCTAGAGTGACAGGATTTGTTTTAATATAACTTTTCTGAAGGATTTGGTGTCCGAAACTGAAATGTATGCCATTATTTGATGACTTCAGTTTTGAGATCATCCCAGTGATTTGCCAGGACAAATGGGGTACAGGCCAAATGTATGAGCGAAAAATCTGGACATTCTGTGAAGATCTGTACAGTTGGGAGGTATGCAACCCTTTATGAGTGTTCTTGCTTCTAGTCATTTACAGTGAATAGCTGCCGTGAATATGGTTTTCTTTGATAAAAATTTTCCTTCTTAATTATCAGTTTGTTAGTTGTTCATGTATTAGAGTCTTCAGTGCAACAAGCTTGAAAGAGACAGACAAGTGTAATTGCCGAACAGCAATTCTTGAGTGCATGGGGCATGTGTATTGTGAGAGCTCTGCTCTCAGACACACCCCCTGCACTTGTCCACGCTCCATATCCATTTAGGAGCAGAGGCAGTGCACCTTCATTACTATGCATAGCGCACTGCCGTGCAGTCATTTCCGTGCAGGAATAAGCTATTCCTGCATGGAACCTTACTGAATCCCGGGGAATGTGTCAGAAGGAAGAGCAATATTTATTGCAAAAATATAATGTTTTGTGAAGTTACTTATGGCATCAGTGTGGAATATCAGTTAATATGTGCTAAGGGAAGTGAACATTAATACAGTTCAGTCATTCTCTTTCATCAAAATTCACACACTGCTGGTCATACTGATTAGGAAATATAAATAAGAATCAAACCCATGGAAACATCCGTGGCTACCTACAAATCTTCGGGCTGCGCTGAAAGCAAAACACTATGTTTTTAACTAAACAAAAGATTCTTTCTGCTGAAACTGATGATCTTGAAACTAAAGAGTTGACTGTCTCCAGCCATTAAAGAAAGACCCAGCTGTCTAAGCTCAAAGATTATCTTGCTTGATAACAGGATTTATGCAAACCTTTACTCTATTTATTTTTTTCCAGAAATAAGCCTGTAAATGATCCCATTAGAAACCCATGGTAAAAGAGCTATTTTAGACTTTATAGACACTGTTTATTTGAAATGCTTAACTAGGTCTATGGGGTATGCCTTTGCACAGTAAAAGAAACAGTTACCCATTTGATAGTGATTAATGTATGAAACATACAAAAACAAAGCACAAAGTTTGTATCAAAAAGTTAACTGGACACGTTCATTTTAGATGAAAAACACATGAAGAAATAATGCAACACTTTTGGGTAATTTCAAAATACTTAAGTGGCAATTGTATGTTTTGTCATACAGGTAGTGATGAATAAATAATATCATGTGATAAGATACATGTAGTTAGTGGAACTCTTTAAGATTAATGATGCTACCACACAGGGAAAGTACAGTTTAAATGATTGTTTTTATTTATGTTTAAAGAGTCCCATTTAAAAACCTGGCTTTACTACAAATGTATCCACTCTACATTGATGAACAACATAAAACTGGTTAGAGCAACTATGCTTTAACATTTATTAGTCAGAGATATATTTGGCTACATTGCTTTTTGAAGGCTTTTTTTTCAAAACTGCTTTCTCTGAAGTGGAGTAAAGCTTACGTACACAACACTGTCTGGACTTACAGTGCCTAAGAATTTGAACATATCTAGAGGTCTTGGGAATTTGTTATTTTAGTTTTTTTTTTCTACCTGTTTTTCAATCCACACTCTCCCTCCCTCTTTCTCTCTCTCACTCTCTCTCTCTCTCTCTCTCTCTCTCTATATATATATATATACATACATACACACACACACACACACACACACACATATATATATATATATATATATATATATATATATATGTATATTTATATATTTATGCATACTGTAGTGTAGTAGTTATGATCATCATTGCGCAGACCTCTGGTCATAGTCCATATGGAGTTTACATATTTTTCCAATCTCTGTGTGGAGGTTACTACTCCCACCTCTTAAAAACATGCTAGGTGTTTCTGATTCAAGAATTAAAAAATATCAGATTCAAACCCACCCTTCCGAGTTGAACTTGAGATGATTGCCAACAGAATGGCCACACAAATAAATGGAGTCATTTCTAGCTGCAGAGACTCTAGGTGGTGCCTCTGGGTGGTTGAGTCATGAGGACTGACTGCTTTAGCCATCAGCTGTAAATACCGTATCTTCTAGAGAGGGGAACACAGATGGCAGACTGCACACTGCATCAGGGTAGCTAGCTGACTGTGTAAAAAGTGGCTTTGGGTGAATTGGTCACTTACTTTATAGTTGCCAAAATGGAGCAATGGTATTTGCCGGTGCTATGAAGATTGAGGACTCACCTACTCCAATCTATGCCAACAACCTATGCTAATAGTTGTGCCTGTTAGTTAGTGTCTGCCTGTCATAAAGTCCAGCTGCCCTGGGTTGGTAGGCTACTGGCTGGATGGTGTCTAGTTGGCTTACCTGGGATTGTAATGCTGGGCAACAGCTGGAAGTAAAGCCAATCAAATTGTAAAAGCTGAGCTAAAGATTGTGACACTAAATGTGCATTCACTCACAGATGCAGCTTGAAGGTGGATGATATGCTAGTAAAGGGGAGACTGGATATTGTGTGCATCTAGGAGGTAAGATAAAAAGAAAATTAAGCAAAGTCTTGGGGACTAGGATCCAGAATCTGGTACTCAGTGGCAGGACAGATTGGAAATAGTGTGAGAACTGTGGTGAGACAGACTTCTGAAAACAGCTAGGCACATCATCCAAAGCAATGGCAGACTCACAACAATCAAAATTTATTGTAAAGCTACAGTAGTCTTCATGATATCAATCTATGCTCCACAGCAAGGAAAGAGAACATTGAGGTAGCAGTTACAGGATTCCCTCAATATAACGAGACAAAATGATTCTGTCTTAATAACGGCAGACCTTAATGACCATGACAGAACAGGTAGAACAGGATAGGAGAAATGCCTGGGTACAGATGTATGAGGCAACAGGACTTCTGTAGAGACTATTCTAGTTCTCAGCATGGTAAATTATTTAATGATGGCAACTATGTTGTTCACCAAGGCAGACAGTCACAAGATCCCTTACAACTGTTCAGCATGTAACACAGGTAGACTTCCTCCTAGTAAGGAAGCAAAAATGAGGTCAGATCAGGCAATGCAGACTTATCCCTACTGATATAGTTATCCTGCAGTACAAACCACTGATGGCCTCAGTCAGCTGCAACAACAGTCATTGAAAGCTTTAATTTCAATGAGGACTATAATAAAGACCTGTGATATGACTAATGTGAAATCATAAACATTCAAGGACATGCTCTAGGTTCTAGCACCCTAGGAAGGAAACAAAATAAGGAGAGCTGTAGAGAAATGTCAGCATCTCTAAACAACATGTGTTAAGACCATAAAAGAGACACACACAAGTCAAGTGTGGAAACAATGTACAGTACATAAGGAACGCTAATGGTAGCAGTACAAGAAGTTGTCTAAAGAAAGAATGACTGCAGGAAGAAGTGTGAGATACAAAAGACAAACTAAACTAAGAAGGAATACTGCTTGGGTAACAAGGAGGCTAAGAGACTAATTGCAATTGTGAAGAGCAAGGTATCAAAGATACTCTACCAACTTCTGGAAAGTAATTCAGCAGGTGGAATAAAGAGTTTGTATCAAGATGCATGGAAAAGACAGAAAAATAAAGAAGATATTTGGCAGACGCCATTCATAAGGGTGCCAGAAATAATCTGATCAAAGGGTCAGAGGACATCAAGGGCTGATGGAAAAAGTATTTCCAGAAGCTTCTAAATATAGAAAACCCCACATAAGCTGTACTGCCATATACAACCTATGCTAAAAGTGGAAGAAGAACCAAGCAAAGGAGAAGTACAAAGTGCACTAAGGAAATGAAGTTAAGGAAAGCAGCAGGCTCAGATTTATCCATGGCAGATATAATCAAGATGTTGGTTGCATTAAGGGGAAATGGCTTCTGAGGGGGTGGGGGGTTATTGCATTATGAAGACTGAAGTATATACCATATATCTGAAGAATATGCATTTTAGAACCAGACTCCAAGAACAAAATGGATGTTCACATATGTGTGTAGTAAGGAGCTATCATTTTCCTGTCACACTGCATGAAAGTGTTAGAAGAGGTGACTGATAAATGAGTAGGCAGAGCAGTAGAAAGGAACATGGGAGATGAGCAGTTTGGATTCAAGACAGGGTGCAGAACAACCAGATGTTTGCAATGAGAGAGATAGTGGAGAAGAAGCAGGAGATGAGGAAAGAGTCCAACTGGCCTTTCCTATACATGTAGAAAACAGGTCTATGTTAAAAGATTGACTTTTAAATTATTCAAATTTCATATAATTGAACTCATATGATTGACTATTTGAAAAATTGAGTGTATCCCTATTCACTTAAACATCGTATTGTCCTGAGATTGTGGGACATTGGGGACTGGAGACTATGCCCTTTCCCCAGTGTAGTACAATCTCTGAGCTGGTCTATATAATTAACAGGGAGTTTGAGGGGTGCAGCATGAGTTGCCCTACCACCACAACCACTGCTTAATCTCTGTTTCTGAGTTTTACATATGTTCATCTTTTTAAATATTCTATTATATGAGTTTGATCATATGACATTTGGCTATTTCAAAAGTCCATCAAATAACATAGATCCTGATTCTGGAATGAAATTGGAAAATTTCTTCAAGCTATTTCTACTGGTTCCTTCATATTATCAAAATCTTTAATAATTTTGAATGTAAATGAATATATTACAATGAACAACAAAAATAAATATTTACTCTGGACAATATTGGCAGTAGCCAAAAATGTATTACAAGAAGATGGAAATCGTCTTCCACTCCAACTATTGAAGATTTTATAATTCAAGGAAAAAGTAGCTCTTTTGGAAATAAAAAACAAAAAAACTAAGAATTTTTCCCAGAAAATGGACTAATAATCCTTGGGAGAAAGTCCTCTCCCTTATTAAGACAATAAATGCGGATGTACTATCATCTATTTAATTAAATTGGAAACAAGAAACACTGGAAATTGTATAACCTTATTATATGTTTATATTATATTGTTAATCCCTTATCTTTGAATTTGAGGCCTTTGTAAAAATATTACATAGTTTACCAATATTTGTTATTTAAATTGTAAAATTTTTTGTTGTCTTGTTGGAAATCTCAATAAAAAAGTTTGAACAAAAAAAAATTAACATAGATCCATAGAAAGTATATGACAACGTCTCAAGAAAATTGATTTGGGTAGTCCTGCAATGGTTTGAAGTCCAAGAAACATTAGAAGTAGTAGTACAAATTATGCACAAGGAATCAATGACACAATTACAAGCACTGTTCAGACTCTCAGTGGGCTACTCATTTGGAGTCTGTGTGCATCATAGTTCAGCTCTGAGTCCATTCCTATTCATATTGATGATGGGCTATATTCACAAGCAAATTTAAAATGGATATAGCAACAAAACTGCTGTATGCAGATGATGTAACACTACAACCAGACATTGAACAATGACTTAAAAAAGTGATACCAGATTGGAATGCAAAACTGAAGATGTATGAGATGAAAATGTGCACAGACAACATAAGAGTCATGGTAGGAAAAAATGAAATTACAGTAAGGTGAAAATCGAGATAAAAGTGAAAACTTGGGACTAGTTAATTTCAGATAACTCTGAAGTGTGGATGAGAAGAAGGGAAGTCTGAATGAGGAAGTCTAAGCTAGAATCAGAGGTGACAAAACCAAGTGGCACAAAATGTCAGGTAAAGTGCGTGACAGATGAATGCTAAAGAACCTGAAGACTAAGATACATAAAACAGTCATGTGACCAGTGTTTCTTTATGTCACAGAAACATGGGCAGTAAAGGGAGAACAGCTGAAGATCAATGATATGATGGAAAAGAAGTGCCTGAGATGGGTAGTAGGATGTATAGTATAAGACGCTTAAAAAAGGAGGATGCCAGTGCCAAAGCAATCCCAACTGTCGGATAAGGATAAGGATAACAGATTATGATTGTTTGGCACATGTGCAGGAAAGCACAATGTATTTTTTACTTATATTTGAGAAGACAAAAAAGCAGACAGAGATGAGGCTGACTAGCCAAGAAATGCTGGATTGTGTGACAGTAGATCTGTAATAGACAGACATGGCTGTCAAAGAAGGAAAGACAGTGGTTCTTTGATGAGAGAGGTTGCAATAGTTGAAGCAACACCCTGACCACACATAAAACAGGAAAAAGGGAGTTGATGCTATCCATCTATCTATTAAATCTATCTATCTATCTATCTATCTATCTATCTATCTATCTATCTATCTATCTATCTATCTATCTATGTATGCATATGCACACACACATGCGTGCATGCGTGTGTGTGTGTGTGTGTGTGTGTGTGTGTGTTTGTGTGTGTGTGTGAATAGATTTAGAGATGTATGTACACATACACACGTATATATCTATAAGTAGATATAGATATAGATATATGTAAGTATGGGTCCCCTTCATAACATTGAATCATCAGCATATCAAGTCCAACTACATTGAGATGACTTTGCCAAATCTGCATAACATCGAACTCCCAGAACAACAAAAACTAATCCTGGGTAAACAACCACTTGACCAGCAAGACAAAGCAACAACCAGCAAAACAAGAAAACCCTCCAAGTGGGGGGCTCTGCCCCCACACCCCCTGAACTAAATTTACCAACTTTGAGATCGTACTACAGTGGTGAAAGAGCAAGGTTGACCATGGTGGCCAAGTGGTTCTTTTCCCAGGGTTAGTTTCCACTGTTCTAGGAGTTTAATATAATGTAGATTCACTGAAGTCATCTTGATGAAGTTGGATTTGATATTCTGGTGATTCGATGTTATGAAATGGACCCATAAACAAACACACACACACACACACACACACACACACACACACACACACACACACACACACACACACACACACACACACAGAAACATAGCTCAAATTTTCAAATTACATAATTATTATGGTCTTGTTTCTGTTGTCAGTCAGTCACGTATTTAATTGCTCGCTTGAAACACTAGCCTTACTTGCCTCATAGTGGATAATATAATATTTAAAACAGCATAATAGGTTTATAAGACTCATATGTGAGTATGATTATTCCCATCTGTAAACGGGTATATTACAGAAATATGCACAGGCAGAGGGAAGAGGGAGAAAGCTATGCCTGCTTAGATACAGGCATACACTTTTGCCCATTAGTCACATAACTTCAAGGTGAAAATGCTATTCTGGCTTCTGCATAAAATTCACATGGCATCACAAGATTTTTTTTCAACCACAAATTATGACAGAAAGATAAAATCCAGTGATTAATACTGCTTCTAAGACTTCTTTTGAGGGGTTAATTCCTATTCAAGTGACTTGAAATCACTGAAGCTTAAAAACCTTAAAAGTGCATTAGCAGGGAAAGTTCACTTAGTCAATTATTTCATCCTTTAGTAAAATCTATTGGTCACTGGTATATTCTGGCACTTTCTTTCTGTGCCTGTGATTTAATTCTCTTTTGCATTTATCATGCACTTTGCAGTTCCTTTACTGTGTACAGCAACTGGACTTATTGGGATTATATCACATAACTCCACAGCCCTTTAACTGAAGCACTGTCCACTGTATTTATTTATGGACTGCCATATCCAGCTGTTACAGTCCAATACCACACTTTTGTTTTCAAATGTCAGATGGTATTTATCTCAGCACTTTAATGCCTTTCTTACAAATTATAACTCAGGACATTTAATAATTTCTTCTCACAAGATTTGGTATGAAATTTGTTCCAACTTTAACCTTTTTAACTTTCTCTGTGCGGTATATTTATTAAAACACAAGTCTAGAACTAGCCACAACTCATAAAACAAATAACTCATCTAGCCATAAAGGTAACTAGTCCAGCCTCCATGATTTGCAATGCCATACCTCATAACTTTGGCACTTTATATAAAGTTGTACTGCTTATTTGACTGCTGCAAATGTTTTAATTTTCTAACATTTGGTAGTATATTTCATCATCTTGTGAAGTATTTGAACCCCTTAGACATTAGCCTACTGATTGCAGCTTAGTGCAATAAGACTTAGCTGTCACTGTCTCCAAGCATTCCAATTTGGAGAGGTAAAGGTCATTTGTGTCAGTTCTAGTTACAATGTTAAACTTGGTACTTGTATTACTCTACAGAAAAGTTGTTGAGATATCCTTTCAATTAATTATATTTTTTGACTTCATTGTCATTAGTCTGTGGAGTCCCAGGTGGCAATGCATGTGACATCAGCCATAGCCTCTTATGTTACACAGACTAAGTTCCAGTTATCACCACATTCTGTGTTTATTTACACACACTTATATTAGTTCTATTTTCTTTTTTATAATGTATTCTCATGCTACAAATCTTTTCATTTTTTCACTGTATAAATCAAATGATACGATTAGTGAAATACAGAAAGTTCTCATCTACCATTCACTTGTCACACTCGTTTACTTGCCTATAATAAACTGATTAGTCTTTTCTTTCATGACCATCAATTTGGAAATTAGTGCATTCCTGGATTATCTGTCTAGGACTTCTGTAATGATTGTTATGTTTAGATGCCATTATCCTTTCCCTCTGTTTGTCAGAATCACTGACTTAGCACTTGCATTCCTTTCCAGCAGGTAGTGCACTCACCTCTGTAGTTATGATCAGAAGGTTGTGGATTCTATTCCCGCAATGAATGCGTTAGATGATTTTCTAAAAGTGATACTGCAGTTTAGCATAAGGGAGTCCTGCAACCATAAGCTGTGAATCTTCAGATGAGACATTAAGTCAAGGTTGTATCTTCTGAGCTATAGGCAGCTCAGGTAGATGCTAAAAAGCATAGGGCACCTATAAACAAGTCAGAGAAAGAAAGATTGAGAGAGAAAGAGAGAGATGGAAAAAATAAGAGAATTTCCCAGTCCCCTGGCCAAAATTATTACATGTCAATACAACAGAAAATAATATAACTAACTAACTACCTATGTCAGTTTTTGAATTATTTTTATGTTTTGCAGCCAAGCATCTAAAATAGTGATTGGTTAAGTAAAACAGATTTCCACAAAAGAGTGTAATGTATTTCTGATCTGGTCACGTGACATTAGTTTCATTTGTGATTCATACAGCGCATGATATATCCTATCGTATCACGTGAGGGCTTTATTTTATCGTTATCATCGCCCTTTTTCCCAGTCTCTACATGGGCTCAGGGTGTCATGTCAACTCTCACCATCCCTCGCAATTCAATGCCACTCTCCTAGCTTCTTGGACAGTCACGCTTAATTGTCACTGCTCTTTTCTCACGCAATCCATCCATCTCTTTTCTGGACACCCTCATTTCATCTTGTTTTCTACGCTCTGTCCTAAATCTTCTTCACCAGATTGGTGTCTGCTTTCCTACACATATATCCAAATCACTGTAATCTGTTCTCTTTGATCTTCTGAGCAACTGGATCTACTTGTGCTTCTGTCAGCTGTCCTCATTTCTTCATCTGTCCCATTGTGTGAATCCTAGCACACATCTCAGACACTTCATCTCCATCACCTCTAGCTTCCTTAACTGCTCTCCATTCACTGTCCAGGTTTCTCTACCACACCGTAATATTGGTCACACCACTGTTTTGCACTCCTTACTTTTCAGCTTATTTGGCATTCTTCTGTGATATATACTACACCTGAGACTCTATGCCATTTAACTGCACCTTCTCTGATTCTAGATTTGACCTCCTCATTCAGACTTCCCTTCTCCTCAGCCACCCCTCCCAAATACTTGAAGCTGTTAACCTGCTCCACTATTTTCCTTTCCATCTCAGTTCTCAGCTTCTTCTGATTTCCAACATTTGCTGCCATTACAGCTGTCTTATCTGTACTCAGTTTCATTCTGCGTGCCTTCAGTTTTGTATTACATTTCTCTACCATTTGCTGAAGTTCTTGTTCAGAGTCTGCCTGTAATGCCACATCATCTGCATACAACAACTTTGTTGATCTGTCCCCTCTGACCTGTTTGCTGATGTAGTCCATCACCAGTATGGACAGCAGTGGACTCAGAGCTGAACCCTGATGCATTCCCACTCCAATTAGGAACCCTCTGTGAGACTGAACACTATCCGTACTTGAGTTATTGGGTCTTTGTACATAACCTGCACTAATTCTACCAATGTTTCTCAGACTGAACCACCACAGCACTGCCAAAATCAGCTTTCTTGTGACCTTGTCATTTGCTGTCTCCACATTTAAGAATGCCAAGTTGGCCTCTTTCATCATCAGTAGTTCTTCTCAATTGTCTGTCTCATTGCAAACATTAGGTCAGTTGTACTGCATCCTGACCTGAAGCCAAACTGCTCAGCTCCCATCTTACTTTCTACTACTCTGCATATTCATTTATTGATCTCCCTGTCCAGAACTTTCATGCTGTGCAACAGGAGGATGATACCTCTATACTGCCTAAAGTTGTGAATGTCACCTTTGCTTTGTTCTTGTACATTGACATTACTATACTTGTTCTCCAGTCATCTGGGATATGCCCTTCTCTCCATACTTAACCTCATACACATGAGGCCTTCATATGTGTTATCTATCATTATTCTTAATTGTTGCTTTATTTTTTAAACATAAAATCCTAGTAAACACAAGTGATTCTTTTGATTGTGTAGTTCAGGGTCAATGATCTGCGTAAGTGTCTTTTACACTCTTATATAATATGCAACAGCAGACTGCGGAAATACAATCTAGAACTGCTGGATGAAAATTGTTGGCAGCTCATAGTCCTTTTTTTTGGGTGATGTCCAGTAAGTGTGGCACATCACACTACTCTAGTCCAAAATAACTTGTTATTGTTAATCAATATGACTACAATTGTTGCACTTCTCTCCTTTCAGTGATGAATTTAACTAGAAGTTGATGGCAGGTTTGGTTACATTAGTAAATACCAAACCATACATCATTATGATGAAGACTGATGTCTTGAGTACAGGGATTTCTTAATATAAATGTGCAATAGTAGCCTGTGTCACATAAAATTAGAATTGCAGAAAAATGCATTCTGACTTTCAACCTGCAGTTAACATGATCCATATTTTAATGGGTATTAACTGGAAAAATCATTCTTTGGCCTGGGTCCTTATCATGGTATAATAATGTGACTGTTCCATTGAACCTCAGGGCACTCTATTGTCTGGAGTCTCATACCTGTGAAATGGACTCCCATGGTGTACAAGATTAATGTGAGGTTCATCTGCAGATCATCTGAAGACATTTTAGGACTGCAATGTTTGTAAAGAAAGGAGAAGGCTGAATTAAGATAGAAACTTCAATAATCCTGTATGCTCCAATCCAATGAACTGTTGATTTCTAGCTTGTTGGGTTTATGTGGTTACTGCAACAAATCACTGTCCCCACATTCAAGGCATTCATGCACAATGATCTACAGAATGCAGTATCATCCTCATAAAACTTCAGCTCAACAACATTGTGATGACTGTGGGAACAACACCCCTTAATAGAACAGTCTCTAAATATGAATCTCTGTCTTAACAAAGATAATTTGATGGTCATTTGGCAAACTGACTGAGATAAATGTACAATTCTTCAAATTCTGCTTGACTGAATATAGGCAAGAAGCTGGACATGTTGTCATACACCTGTGCTGTGTCTCCTTTTGTCTGAATAGCTACATGCAAATGGCTCATTCGTATTGTGGCTTAAACAAGAGACATACGATGACTTCCAAGCATGCAGTACCTACACACCCATAGAGGGCCAGACGAGAAATGTTCATGAAAAAGAACTTTTAACACCCTTAAAGTACTTACAACAAGCAGCACTGTCACTGCTGCCTTATGCTAGAGAAGATGACATTCTGCTGGGGATAAAGGCTTGAGATATCAATTTCTTCTGGAAAGAGAAGCCTCCTATAGAATGACAGATCCATAGAGGCAGCTATGCTATGAATATCAAGTTAATAACTAACCTTACAGAGCTACTGACTGCAATTAATGCAGGTCTTGTAAACTACTACCCTGAGTTTCTCAATAGAAGTCATGTTACTGTCAACACATATGGAAGGACAGGTAATGCTGATGAAAATGTTAAAAAGCACACCATATTTGACAATACCTAGTGTAATTTCTCCAAAGAACACAAATGTTCTTGGAATCACCAGACTAGCTGTGGATATAATTCATATCTCTGGAAGACCAATGTTGGGAAGGACTGGGATAGAAATAAAAATTGTGATGACAGTTTACTAATGAAAACTGATGAGGACCTTGGTGGGATCATCACGCACATTATTTTAGACAAAGGGACAGATGAATGCAAGTTCAAGGTCTTTCTTAAGGAGGCAATTCTTAGAACTCAAAGTCAGAAGCTTGACAGTATGAAAATCCTGCACAACTGTAACAGATTGAGTTTACCAAAAGTAGGCGCCATTACTACTCCATGTTAGTTTTGCTGTGGTCGTGTCATGAAACTCTTTGAGTTTGATTGATGAGGTTTTGGCATTGCAGACCACAAGAATACCATGAATGTAATTTCTTCTATCCAGTCAAACTGTTTGGTATTTCATCTTGGTCATACAGAGCTTGTTACAGCTTGCTTAGTGGTCCTTGGACCTGTGATTTCTTTTCAGATAGTCATGCAACTTTACAAAGAGTGAAGATTTCACATTCACTTAAAGGGCGTGGTTAGCACTATTCTCAAGAAAAAAAACGTCTATTAAATATGTAAAATTATCACATTATTACTTATCTTCTTTTTTTAAGAAATATTGCTGGGAATTTTTTTATTATTATTTTATATTTGTGTACCAGGGTAGTGCACTGATGTCACTGCATCATTTGCAGGCACAGCCCAGGTGAATAGCATCACATAAGGAATGAACAAAACATATCTAGAAATACAGCAATATGCTATCAACATATACATATAGAAAGATGTTGGAATATGTTACAACATTAAGTTCAAGAAGCAGGTAATAATGTCAAAATACAGTTAGAAAGATGGGATTAAGCTTAGCAACATTCTGGAAAAGATGTAGTCATAATGACTGACATGGCTTATACTACATGGATATCAGCATTTCAGTATATAGGCAGGTATGAAGACATTAGAAAAGGAAAGTGAAAATAGTTGCAGAAAAGTATACCATGGGGAGACGTCAGGGAAATGAGATGGCCATGCAGAGGAAAGAGGACCAGAAAGGTGAGGAAGCATTAGAGGTCCAAAGAGAAGACTGAAGTAGAATGAATGAGAGGCAGTACGTGAAAGGATGACGAGATGAGATAAGGAAGGATGAAAAAGTTATAAGGGGAGTGGGAAAGCTGCAGAATTCATGTAACGTCACCTGTATAAGTGCAGATGTACTTTATTTGCGTGAAGATGTGATCCTTGAGCTGTCATCTGAAGTATGAGTTATTTTCAATGTTTATAATTGAGAGAGAAATGCAATCCTATAGTTTAGGTGCAAGGATGGAAAATGTGTGGTCAGTGAAATGAAGTTTAGTTTTGGAGTTAGTTGGGTGAGTTGAGATTGAATAATACCCCTGAGATCATATGTGGGGGTTTTGGTGAAAAGTACTTGATGTTATGTTGTCCCATCTCGCCTTCATTCTTGCTGGTTGGGTTCAGAGCTGATCCTCGGCACTGACTCGGCTAATTTACTAAAGCTCGAGAGCTTATACTGGCTTGAGGCTAACCCCTATCCCAACATGCCTAGCGGTAGCTACCCAGATCTCGTTTGCTGCTTACAGCATCGAGATTGTGACCACTGGCTCAGGCTAAGTACTTAGAGTTTTTTCACTTAAATTGTTATCCTTTCCAGGGTTTTATTGTTGAATTATCTTGTTAGAGTGTATATTTATCCCCTTTTAGTCTAATGACCTTTTTTCTACTTGTTGTTGGGGGTTCTTGGCCGTTATTTTCTTTTTCAGGCCTTGCTTTCCCCTTTGAGCCCGTTTAAATAAGAGGGTTCTTCTCCTTCTTCCTCACCCTTTCAGAGTAGCCATTTAAGTTAGAGGCTCTTGTATTGGGAGAGGCGCCATTTAAATTGGAGGCTCTCCCCCTTTCTACTTCTTCTTCTCTTTCTTTAAAAAAAATAAAATAAAAAAAGAGAGATTCTTTCTTGTTGTTTGGGCTAGCTGTTACAGCCTTGTTAGTAGTGTTAGTTGTTGTGTGCTGTTAGCTGTTACAGCCTTATTTCCCGCTGTGGTATTTTTTGTCTAATTATCCACAATATCCAGAGAGTTGAAGCCCTCTGGGTTCAAAAAATGCAACTTGTGTTGCCAGAAAATGTCCCTTACAGATGGGCACATTAGTTGTGTATACTGTTTAGGGGCTGTTCACCTGCAGGACTCATGCTTTATCTGTCATGCTTTCAGTTCCAGAGTCCTGCAGGAGAGAAAGAACAAGTTAATTTTGCATGGACTTCTGAAGAACCCTCAAGATGCTTTGTCTCAGGGTCCTCAGCCAGCTAAATTGTCTGAAAAATCCACTAAGACATCCTCATCAGTTCCGAGTTTGGAAAAGTCTAAATCCACTGTCAAACCTTCGACTCTGTTGGCTCCCAGTGTTGGCTCCAACAAAGCTAAGTCTCCAGTGGCTCCATCAGTGTCCTTGGAGCCAGTCTGGACCCACAAAAGAACAAGGTCTCCTTCTTTGGAGCCGGTACGCTCTGCTCCACAATCTCCATTGCTGCAATCTAGAGTGGGCAGTCACCAGTTCTCTTCTCACTCCTCTCAGTCCTCCAGGCTTTTGGATCATGATATGGAGAGAGTGATCAATAGGCTCCTCAAGTCACAGGCACTTGCCAAATTACTTTCAAACCCAGCCCATAAGGAATTGGCTCCTTTGGCCTATCCAGCTTCTACATTGGTTCCTCCTGCTACTCACTTGAGCATGGAGCCAGAGTGCATGGAAGTCATGATGGTGGAACCATCTGCTCTGGTTACTTCTCCTTTATCAGTTCTGACACCTGCTCTGATCTCCTCAATGTCTCAGTCCATTGAGGGATCTAGGTGCCGAAGATCTCTTGCCCGCTCCGAGGGTGGAAGTGGCATTGAACCTTTGTCCGACCCTGCTCTCCCTCTCAGAGCTTTAGCGCAGGTGAGCTCAGCTCCCACATTGGGCTTGGAGTCATTGCTCTTGGTTCGCAGGAGATCTCCTGGCTCTTCGGAGCTGGATTGCCCTTCAACTCAGGACCGTGGCACCTTTGAGGTGATGAGCATGCTGTCTCCTGAGACTGCTTCACCCTAGGCTCTATTGGCTCCTTCTCCCTCGATACCTGTGACTGCCTTTGACCCTCCTCCTGCCTCCAAGCGTAGGGAACCTATGCCCCAGGATGCCCCATTGGGCGACCCTACTTTTTCTGAAACCTCCCCTGAACACTCGGAGGAAGTCCTTTGGAAGACAAAATGTAAGATGAAGCATCTGGACTCCCCTGAGTCCAACACTTCAGACATGGACTTGGATGAATCGGAAGGGTCCCCACCGTCCCCCTCTGAGGATGTCTCTTTTTCAGACATCTTCAAAATCCTTAGACAGAGGGTTGGCTGGAAGTCCCTAGCCCCTTCTGAGGATCAGTCTGTCTACCTGGATGCATTTGGTTCCTGACCCTCCACATCTTGGGTGTCTCCACCTTTTGACCCACTTTTGTCTGTAGTGAGTCAAAAGGCATGGAGCACTCCAGAGACCATGGAACCAGTTCCGAGAAGACCATATAAGTTTATAACTGCACCTGAGGGCAAGTCTTTCATTTCCAAAGGGGTTCCTGTTGATGCCATGGTGGTGGCAGCAGCCACTAAGAAGAAACTTGTGGAAACTTCTTCATCTCTCCATCCACCAAACAAGGAGTCCTGTATGATGAACAGGTATGGGAAGCATATGTTCTCTTCAGCAACCTTTACTCTCAGGTCACTGAATTACTTGTCACACTTCACACAACTTCAGAGAGATCTCCTAATGGAGTTAGGAGATACCCGGCAGGATCCTACAGCTGTGGGAATTGCGAACAGGGCAGCTTCCCAGCTTGCGACCTTGACTTCAGTGGTTAACTCCTCCATGAGGCTCATTTCTTATGTGGCAGATGGAGCGAGTAGGGCAGGAGGTACCAGAGTTGATTTGCTGAGACTCTCCTGTATGCGCCTTTGCCAGTTTGCGGAACCTTTCAAGTCTTCCTTTACCAATACCCCCTTTGATGGTTTGTCCTTGTTTGGGCCACAGGTAAAAGAGACTGTCACCAGGTATGAACAGGATGGCAAGACTCTCTGCCGTAGGAGTCTGTTTTTCCACTCCATCTCGACCCTATCATAAAGGTTAGAAGAATGGAAAGATGTGATTTCTAAAATCGCAGGGAGCTTCACCTGACACACGTGGAGATTTTTCCCCCAGGGGCAGAAGGGGAAGCAACAATGGAAGATGCCGGCCTCGCACCAGAAGGGGTCTGCAACAGCAGGGCGACAGAGATATGTTCTCTGCTAGGCCCTTCCAGCACTCCTGAAGGGTGGCCCGACTGTCCGCCTCTGGCAGCAGTTGGGGGAAGACTATCATTGTACCCAGCAGCCTGGCAAACTATCACGAAAGAAGCATGGGTGCTATTAATAATATCCAGGGGTTACAAAATTCCCTTTTCCCAGTTACCCCCTCAACAGAAAAATGTTTTATCCCAGATGTTCCACCCAGTCTTTGGAATCAAGCAATCCTAGAGATACAAAGATTGCTAGAAAAAAGAGCCATCCAAGAAGTCCTGCAGACCAAATCAAATCCGGAACTTACTCAAGGTTCTTTTTAGTTCCAAAAAAGACAGGGGACTGGAGACCCATTCTGGATCTCAGCAAGCTAAATAAATCTGTAAAAAAGACTAAATTCTGATGATAACACTGCAGTCCATTCTTCCCTTCTTGGGTCAGGACAACTGGATGTGCTCCATCGATCTCCAGGATACGTACTACCACATAAAAATGGACAGGTGATCCAGGAGATTCCTACACTTCCAGCTAGGTGCCAGTCACTATCAGATCAGAGCTCTGCCCTTTGGTCTCACCACAGCCCCCAGGGTGTTCACCAAGTGTATGGCAGTGGTCACAGCTCACCTGAGGCTTCTAGGATTCCAGGTGTTTCCATATCTAGATGACTGGCTCTTCACTGCCACCACCGAGCATCAACTAATCAAAGAATGGGACTACACGATTCAAACTTGTTCCCAGTTAGGCATCACAATGAACTACGAAAAGTCTGCCTTGTTGCCTTGTCAGTGTATTACCTTCATAGGGGCAGACTTATATACAAGACACATGATGGCAAAGCTGCCTCAATACAGGATGTCAATCATTCATCATCAAGTTTCGTTTCTCATAAAAAAGATGATAGTTCAGGCAGGAGAATTATTGCAAGTCTTGGGCTCAATGGCCGCAGCAATTACTCTAGTTCCTATGGCTCGCTTCCACATGAGGATTCTGCAGTGGCTTCTTTTTGCTCAATGGTCTTTCCAGGATTTACCAATTTCACACATGATTTTGATCATGGAATCTTGCAAAAAGGACTTAGCATGGTGGCTTGTGTCCCCCCAGGTGACAATGGGCAGACCCTTTCTAGACCCCCATCCAGCAGCCAGAGTGACCACAGATACATCCCAGATAGGGTGGGGGGCATTATCTGGGACAGACTGTCCAAGGAATGTGGCAACCTCACAGGTACCATTTGCACATCAATGTTCTAGAGATGAGAGAGGTGCTTGTGGCATTGCAAGCACTTCAAGACCCTCTACCTACTGGGACCATTGCAATTCAAACAGAAAATATGTCAGTGGTACCTTGGTATGTCATCAACAAGCAGGGCAGGGCCAGATCTTACCCCTTGTGTTGGGAGGCCTTTCAAGTATGGCAATGGGCGATGTCTTCCCAACATTTTCTGATTGTGACGCACATTCCCAGGAAATCCGATGTGTTAGCGGATAGGCTCAGCAGGGCTATGCCTCACGAGTGGTCCCTGAAGCAAGAAGTTGCAGATTTCATTTTTCACAAATTAGGCCAGCCATGCTGCAATCTTTTTCCCACTCCCCTCAACAAGAAATGCAGCAGCTACTTTGCCCTAGTCCCTCCACCGGGACATTCACCCAGGGATGCACTTGTTCACTATTGGCCTCCAGGATTACTCTATGCCTTTCCTCCTTTCCCTCTAATCCTAAATGTACTTCAGAAAGCAAAGTTGCTGGGTTGCAAACTCATCCTCATTGCTCCTTACTGGCCTCATCAAATATGGTTTCCATTTCTCCGCCATCACCTTCAAGTGGAACCTTGGATATTGGACCCAGTTTCGGACCTCCTGATGTATCAGTCAGATGGGCTCCATCCTTCCCTTTAAACACTCAAGCTGACTGCTTGGTTTCTCCACTTCCAGTCTTAGCCAGGCTCCCCAACATTTCCCCGGCAGTACAACACATCCTAGTGTCCACTCACAAGCCCACTACCAGGAAGATTTACACTAGCAAATGGAAGAGATTCTCTTATTGGGCGAAGAGTAATGATATTGATCCCTTCACTGCTCCTGTTCACAAGATTCTTGATTTCCTGGCTGAAACCTTTGAATGAGGGGCAGATGCAGCTACTATTAGGGTCCAACTAGCTGCCATCTCTAATTTACATGTAGGAGAGTTGGGCTCTAACATCATGTCCCATAAGCTGTGCAGAGCATTTTTACGAGGTACAACTCTTTTACAGACCCTGGTAAGAGAACTTCCCTCTCTGGGACCTAAATTTGGTTTTAGCATCTCTGGTTCTTCCACCCTTTGAGCCAGCAGCATCTTGCCCCCTGAAATTTCTATATTGGAAAACCCTTTTCTTGGTTGCCATCACCTCAGCTAGATGGGTTTCTGAATTACACGCTTTATCTATTCGCCCGCTGTATCTAATTTTTTCTCAAAGATAGAGTCTCTCTTAGAACCAATCCTTCCTTCCTACCAAAGGTATGTTCAGAGTATAATTTGAATCAGTCCATTGAGCTTCCTGTATTCTTCCCCAATTATGGCAACAAGGCAGAGTATTGACTCCACCAATTGGATGTTCATAGACAATTACATTTTTATTTACACAGGACCAGAGACCTTAGAAAATCAGATCAATTGTTTGCATCCTTTGCTGACAATAAACAAGGTTCTCCAGTTTCAAAAGTGACCTTATCAAAGTGGCTGTCAGACACAATCAGTTATTCTTATGATTTGCATAATAAGAAGCTTCCAGGGAGGGCCAGAGGGCACTCAACCAGTGCTTTAGCTACCTTTGTTGCCTTCCAAGCCAAATTGCCCTTAGATTAAGTATGTGCAACATTGGAAAATCCTCATACCTTTATCACTCATTACAAAGTGGATGTGGCCTCCAGGAATAGGGCATCCTTTGGTTCCACTATCCCGAAGAGTTTGTTCCAGTGAGCCATCCAAGAACCAGGTGCTGGGTATGCAGTCTCAACCAGCAAGAATGAAGACGAGATGGGACTACATAACATAAAGAAGTTATGTACCTACCATAATATTCTATGTTTGTTGTCCTTCATCTCATCTTCCTTCTTGCGTCACCTCCCTCTTCCCTCATCCTGGAGTATCGAGAGGATTTTTTTCATTGGTTACACTGGCTGAGTTTCCTGTTGACATACCAGGTTAGTTAACCATGCCTTGTCTTTGCTCTTTCCTTCCTAACCTTAAATGTGTAAGAGCTTAGTAAAAATTGCATTTACTATGTTTTGTCTAGTGTGGGCTATTACAAACGAGATCAGGGTAACTACCGCTAGGCATGTTGGGATAGGGGTTAGCCTCGAGCCAGTATAAACTCTCGAGCTTTAGTAAATTGGCTGAGCCATAGCCGAGGACTGGCTCCAAACCCAACCAACAAGAAGGAAGGCGAGATGAAGGACAATAAACAGGGAACGTTATGGTAGGTACATAACTTCTTTTTTTTAAGTTTCTATTTGTAAAGCATTGAAACTCTTTATCACAGACATCCTTTCATTTTCAAATTAAATTTTCATTTATTTAACTTATGACTTAAAGAACTTTAGTTTATTTGAAGAACTGTGGATTGTTAAAAATACTAGTATGATACGATAATAGGTTTTTACACTATTTGTAGTACTAACTCTTTGATACCTTTTTACATATTTATTTTATTTTATTTTACATTTATTTTACATTTGCTGACCGGGCTAGTCTAGCTGGATATATGTCCATTTTCAGTAGAGGCCCGGGGAGAAAAGCTCCACAAAAAGATGGGTTTATATAATTAAGAGTTGTTATACATTCAAATCAGAAATATTATACAAAAGGAAGGTGCTACAAAAAAAGGGGTTCATAAGCATTACCAAGAAAAATACTTTGCAATACTTGAAATAAAATTGCAAGAATTTTTTTTTTTTTTAACTGCCTATATGCCTCACTTCTTATCAGTAATGCTATAATGTGTTTTTACATTTCAGATTCTCATTATGCATTAATGTTTTGATAACTTCCTATATTATCCTATTAATTTGTCTTGTATAATAACCCATTTTGTCATATTTATCATACTCTTTGAATTTGTAAGGTGTACTTAATTCGTGGATGAAAATGGCCATTAAAGTAGTCTACCTTATTTATTAAATAAATTTGCTGTAACACCCTGGATTAATGCTCCTCAATGCTGACCTCAGTAAATATTTAGTTTCAGATGAAGGAAATGCAGAAACATATTTATACATGCTTTCTGTAATTCACTGCTAGTATTCCCAGTGAAGATCATCATAAACATTGTTGTACTAGGAATAAAGTGTTCATTTTATTTTGGCAGAATTTATCTTGTCTCCATGAACCCCTGCCCAGGGAACACTTAATGCTCCAGCTGAGGTTATGAACATTTTTACTGCCAGCAACAACTTATGTACAAACATAACTACTATTAATAATCATATAGACATTATTAAAATGACAAAACATCTTTGATCTGACAGGTGCATTTTCATACAACCCATCTGTACCACACAATAAAAAGCATCCTTAAGCTAACAGGTGCATTTTCATACTCTCATTTGCACCAACACACACACACACACACACACACACACACACACACACACACACACACACACACAAACACACACACACACACACACACACACACACACACACAGTACATTTCACTTAATCTCTCATTAACTTTAGCTTTCTATATATTATACCACTTGCACTTACTTGTCTTGATCAAGGAAAGAAAGGGGGGCTGCCTCCCAACTAAAGAATTTTTCCCCAAAAGCAATGCCTAACCTTCATTACATAAGAGAGTTGGTGAGCTTCACAATCACCCATGCCAAGAGGCCAAAATTCCCAGTGTTCCACCTTAAATACTAACTCCTTATCACTTCCATCTGTTCCTAGAATTACCTCACATCCAGATTACAACCCCTAACATCCTGATTTCTGTCCCCAGCAGAAAAAATACCAGCTGCTTGATTAAATAACTGAACTCTTCTATTTGAAATATGACCTGTACCACAAACCAGTCTTAACCCCACCCAAGACAACATCCAAGGACAAAAATGCATGCCCAAGACAAATAGTCTTTCTCTGAAATCATCCGGATCTGCTGTATGCTGCAGGTTTTATTCAGATTTACTGAGAAGGATTGTCTTTAAGATGATTTTTCCTTGTCCTTTTACTTGAATCCATGTCTGATTACATACTCAGTTTAGTGCTACAGTTGTTTTCAGGGAGCAAGAAAGGACCTGAATTTTTTACCCAGGGAATAGATTACATAAAGCCCAATGACTTCAGTCAGATCTTTAACAATGTCAGGCTATAGTGATGTCGAAAGGCTTCAATGAGAGAGAACGACTGCAATATTATACCCTTTCCCCATTTTAGTTCACATCCTTATTATGACATAAACTTCACTTGTTGACAACTACTTCCCCTTTTTCACTGACCACTTTCAGGAGCTACAACACCATCCATTTTAAACTGATACAAATGGTGTCTGTTTGAAATACAGCTATTTGCTAGCTTTAAAATGAGAATAAGTGTATCAGTGGTACTTGACAACCATATGAGAAGCAAAACATATCGCATAACTTATGTCTGCTTGTTGCCCCTAGGGTTTCACTGCCCAGGTAAGATAAGAATACTAAGATGTGAGAAACTGATTTGATAACTTTTACTTTTACTCAACCACAAATCCCTGTACACCTAGCCAGCTTCTTCTAAAACTCATCCAGGATATTTGCTCACCTTCATTCCTGAAGTATAGCAATACAGCATGTTTGATTCTGAAGATGTGTCCAAATAAAATGGAAGAAGGGGACACCTGAAAATACAGATTTAAAAAAAATCTGGATTGGTTTGGAGGTATTAAATATGTAGGCAGATGCTAATTAATGGTTTATTTGAACTCTATCATTTATCTCAGAGCAGGTCAGATAACAATGTAGTTATGTTTACACCCCCTCCTTTATGCACAACTAACAATGTACCCTGAATGCATTCTATTTTTGAAGTTATACACTGTCTGAAGAAAAACATAAAGCCATACAGAGAAGGTACAAGTATGTTTAACATTATTTCAGAGAACAGTGGCATTAAAGTGGACCCTGTAAATATGGCTGGAAACTGCTGTCTGATGTTTAAAGGTCATCAAACTATGAGAATAATCATGTAACCTTATAATTAACCACTGACATTTTTTCATGTTCAAAAAACATTACAGTCATTTACTGCTATACCAAGGCAAATGTTTATAATAAAAAGTTCATAGTCGGGTCAAACTCTAGTGCTCTTAGAATTATATTTCTGTGTCTTTTGCTTCAAATCACATCTCAAACAAATGGAAACAATGGTAACTTTGATTCAGCCTGCTTTGCATAAATACTGTGACCACAAGCTTACGTTTCATATGATTCATGTTTAGAGAAGTCTTTTTATACAGATCCAGAATCATTATGTTGTTTGTCTTTGAGTACTTCATTTTTACTGTAACTTGTCTGATATTATCATTAGTTTGTTTTGCCGTGCTGTTGCTTATACAAGATTGACACATACTTTTATACTGTACTGATGAAACCACCAGGCTGAAGCTGAGAAGGGTCCATGACGGTCCTGATCACTCCACTGTCCCAGCCATCATACATACATACATACAGCACTAACAGCAATTCTGCTTTTTCCCATTTTGTTCATGGAGGCAGGCTGTCACATCAACAGTGACCAATCACCTAGAGCCAATGTCTACACTACCGAGAGGCTAGCATACATCAATAAATAATCAAATAACTAAATACATACATACATACATATACGTGTGTGCCCATAAATAGTTATAGGTATATATGTGGTTTCATACAGAATCAGAAATGATATCTTTCTATCTATCTATGGAAGCCTGTGAAATAGTTATAGAAATACAGGCTAAATATTTCAGCAATTCACTTTTTGAACATGTCTGGTATTTGGGTTTGTGAGATCCTAGTTTAGTGTGGATGAGGACATTGCCCTTTCCCCACTGTAGTGCGGTCTTAGAGTTAATATACATAGGTAGCATTTTTTTTTGCTTGATATGTGTGTTGAACCTTTGTGATTTGCAGTTTTTTGATCTCTATTTTGAGAACTTGATACAGATTCATGTATATTATATAGATACCTATATGTGTGTGTGCATATATATATATATATATATATATATGTACACACACACACACACACGTATATATATATATATATATATATATATATACACACACACACACACACACACTATATATATATATATATATATATATATATATATATATATATATATAAATCAACACTTTATTTTGTTCGGGAAAAAAAAGCATCACTTCCTGCTTGGCTTGAGTTATATCCCCAGTTCTTCAGATTACAATGTGCACAGCAGGCAAACCATGAAATGATGTAATGTGCATCAGTAATGAAGATAACATGTATCTAACTGAGGGATACCACACACAAGATAATTTGTATTTCATTTCATAGCTTTGCTTTGGAAAAATTACTGATAGTATCAAAGGGGCTTATGAGACAGGAACACAAAATACTCAAGGATATGAGTTTCTTCAGCTTCTTAGATATTTTTTTACTGGTAAAAATCTGCTAAACTTCTTGTTGAGATGCTGACTTTCTGTGTTAAACACAATAGTGATCTGATTTTTAAAAAAGAGGCACAACTAGTAGTTCTATACTATTTAAATCTACTAGGATATGAAATACAATGATAAACAATGCCATTTCTGATTAGATAATGTGTTAGAAGAGGATAGAACAGTATAGCTCCTTAGGATTTGTGGGGATACTTCTTTATTGTAACTTTATAGTCATTTGACTGTGATATAAAATTGTGTGCACACTGTTAAGAAGTGAAGCAAAAGTAAATCTGTTATCTTCATTGCTTAGGGACAACTATGGTATAATATAATATAATTTAAACTGTGACTTAAGTAACATGCAACCTTTCCTAAATCTATCAAAATGGAACCTCTAACTTAAATTCCACTTGTCTTGCTCCCTCCTGTTATCTGCTCTCCTATATTTGTTGTTGGATAAAACTGCAATTATCCCAGATATATTGGGAAGGTGAGGTTGGCTATGTAATAATGAATATCTAACAGTATTTATATCTACTCACAAGCATGTATGGAGAGGGGTTGAGAGAGGTTAATCTCATTTCATGGAAATATAAAATCAAACCTCATAACATGAAATATAAATATTTGAAATTTAAAATAATGGTTAATAACACATTTTGACATGGCAAGCCCCCTGCACCTGCATAACCGAACCGACACTTCACCGACACACAAAACACCGACCCCAAATAACCGAAAACACACAACACCGACAACTCACAAAACCGAACACCATTACACTGACACAAAAAATGTAAACTACACATTACACACAATGACATATCCACTAACCTTAACCCAAACCCTAACCCTAAGGTCCGACACTACCGCACACTTACCCTACCCGCACCCTAACCCTAACTCACTTAACCCACCCTTAAACCTAAAGACTGTCATTATCGCACACTTAACCTACCTGCACCCTAACCCTAACTCACTTAACCCACCCTAAAACATAAAGCCCGTCACTATCACACACTCACCCTACCAGCACTCTAAACCTAACTCACTTAACCCGTCCCTAAACTACAGTCCGTCACTATCACACACTTACCTTACCCGAACCCTAACTCCGACACTACCGCACACTCACCTTTCCCACACCCTAACCCAAAATCCCTCAATATCGCACACTTACCTGACCACTCCTAAATCCATCACTATCGCGCACTTACCAAGTCGCACTCACACGTTGCCCTTGTCGGTCTTTTGGCTGTCGGCAAATCACCTTTTCGATCAACTTGCTTTTCGGTCCTTTCGTCTCGGTCTTCTGCGTGTTGGTGAAGTGTCAGTTCGGTTATTTAAAGTAGACCCATATATATATATATATATATATATATATATATATATATATATATATATGGTTTACATGCTCAGATGAGCAAAAGTCTGATTTCAACAGTTCGAATTAGTGAATGGAAAAAATGCCGAAGTCATAACAACAAATACTAGTGTGCATTCGCAGTTGTGAATTTGGCATTTTGAGTGGAAATCACACTATAGTGGGGTTCAGGACATGTACCCTTTTCCCTCACTGTAGTGCAATCTCGAAGTTAGTATATATAATTAGAAGGGGGTGTGGGGGGTGCAGGGGGCTTAACCCCTGCATAATGGTCAACAGAGACATCCGGAAGTGACAGGTGCTTTGCACAAAGTCAACATTCTTGTGTTGACTTTTTTTTGGGTACCAGGTTCACTCTTTTGAGCATTTAGCCATGCAGTTTCCAACATTTCAAGTCAGGTAAGTAAAGAGTTGCACAAGTGTGTTGCGACATTTTAAAGGTAAACTACATATATATATATATATATATATATATATATATATATATATATATATATATATATATATATATATATATATATATATACTGACTCGTAGATCATAGTACAGTGTGAAAATGGCATATTTTTCAGTCCCTGCTGTTCTGCAGTCTTGGTCAGGAAAAGTCGTTAATGTTCGCTCATCTGATTTTTGATCAGGTGTACCATTTTTTTCCTTTGCAACAAAATGGCTTGTCAATGAAACAAACTGATTATATTTATACATCTTTGCTGTTAGCACAAGCAATTAAATATTTGAGTGCTTAACTAGCTGCTTCCTATAGTCAAGGGTATAGGTTTAATTCCTTCCACCTGCAACTGCCTAGTGATTAACTTTGAGCAACTCACTTACCAGACAGTATTCTTGTGCCTATACATCAAGAGTATTTGTGAAGGAACTTAATTACTAATGACTTCTGACTCTGAGAAAGACATATTTCTTATTATTGATATGTTGTGTAATTTTTTTTATTACTAATATAGTTTATGATTAATTAATATGCTATCTAATATTACTGTCAGTTTACCTCATTCATCTAACATGTACAACATACTATATTGCCATACACAATGCTGCTAATTACCATTTATGAATCTGCTAAGTGTGACACAGATGGTAACACAATGCAACAGATCTGCCACAATAAGTGACATCAAGAAAATGGCTGGCTGGATTCCTAAGGAGTGGTAAGTATGGTGGCAGTAACCTTAGAAATCATACTGCAGAGTAATCTGGAAAAGGAGCCCCCACATAATATGCAACCAGAAACATGCAGATTCTTTCAACAAAAACTTCGTCAACAGGCAATATCACAGGCATTTAAAGTCAGATTTCCCAGAATGGCAAAACAGATAGTAGTCCAACTTCAAATGGTTCTTTTTTAAGTTTTCAGTTGCAAATGTGCGAGTTGGACATGTTTGTGTACAAAGGTAATACATGTAATGCATGTCTCTAACCCATTTCTGCCAGTTTATTAGGTGTTCAAACCTTAAAGGACTGTTAGGTTTCATCATAAAGTCACATAACATATCACCATTGATATTTGCTCCTGTGGGTAAGACACGGCTAACAGCTTTTATAGTCATTAGATCTACAGAGTGATACCTTGTTTTTCCTCCTGTCTGACTGCACAAAGTTTTGAAAGCTGGTAAAACATTTTGTGATCCTATACTTTTTTTACTGTAACTGATGGTACATGGGGCAGACAAAGTTGTGTGCACTAAGAAGAATTATGCTCAGATCACCAAACCTTATCATTTGTTCTCAACATGGATGCTAAGATTCACCTTTTGAGCTTCACTGTCAAAGTGAAGTTTTTGGTATACGTGTCATGAACACAAAACAAGCCAGTTATGATCAGAAACTCAGTCACAATTCCCTGTGTAAATACTCCCAACAAAATACGAATGAGATCAGGAGTCTACAAAATTCTTTCGTATACCTGAAGTGATGGTTGTACACGACATGCCTTGATGAATACAATTTAACCTTTCTGATAAAGAAAATATAGAGAGATTCTCAAACTGCTCTTTATAGCGGTCCTTATTTTTTTTAAATACTTGCATCTTAGCAGCTTGTATAATGTTAGGCCATTAAGAGGTGTCTTGCCTAGCAGCGTAAAAGCTAAAGTACTTCAGTTGCTGCCCTTTATCTATTACAAGGACAGTAACTGTCCTTCATCTATGGCAAGAAAGCTACTGATTGTGCTGCCACAGGAGGAAGGAAAAAGAGAGTTCATGATGTGTTTTCTATACCTGCACCATCTGCAACACAGAGGAAGATGAGTACAAAGGAAGCAGCAGTCAGAATGTCAATAACAAAAGTCCGACTTAAATCTTACCTAGCCCCTCCAGGAGATCTGTATTTCATGCTTTGCTTAGGCTTGAAACTCTGCTAATCCAGTTTTATTGAGTCCTTCTTTAATATTCAAAGAGGCCACAGTGAATGCGTATTTTTCATCGCTGTTGTCCCAGCATAGATGGAAGCGACATTAATGTATCCTAAATCTGCTCAACTGCTACATTGGTACAAGCCTTCAGCGCAAGAAAGTCAATGTGGCAGCACTTATTTCCATCATGTAATCCATGCCTGTATGAAGTCGCATGAATTAGGGTAACTACTGGATGTTCAAAAGATCCTCAAAGTAAAATATTGCAAAAATGATTTAAACAACCAGATTGCCGTATTGAAATCAAATGGCTGCACTAATGTGGCATTTCCCTAGCATGTAATCTACACCTCTATTAAATTAGCATGAAGTAAGGTTACTTATACATATTCAGTGAATTCTTAGATTGGGATCAGGAAAAATGACCTGAACATCTGAATCTCCATACTGATGCAAAATGCAAGTATGAAAGTTAAGAGACGTGGGACTTCACCCATACAGCCACAATGCATAGAGACTTTTCTGTTTCCCCATTATACATTTCTGACCTTAAGTAACCTATTTCAAGTCAGGTATGCACTGGTTTCTTGGGGTAATTAGAGCTTGTACATGGAATATAATCATTTTGCTTATTATTGGCACTGTATCAAACTACTCCTGCTAAAGATTCTGTTACTGACTAATCCTTCTGTGAATCAGCGCATGCTTCAAAAAGTGGGCATCCATATTAGCTATTCTCATGCAAACATTTAGTACTGTCTGAATCAAATGCAATTGGTTGTCACAAATCACAGTTATATTAGATTTTAATTACTTTATTGATCTCCAAGGAACCTATCTATAAATGATTCAGAGAGACTAGTTATAACAGTATCTCTGCTGCTTTCTCTAATATTGTGAAAAGTTCAGTATGATTTTTTCCTTGCTATATTATTTTGTGCATGCTCTTCTCAGGAAATAAATCAATAATGCCTTATGGCTACAACAGCTAGGAGGAAGTAAAACAAAATAATATTACAGCACAGGATAACATTCGTGAGAACCAAGATTACTAAAGATTCTTGCACTTATTAGCTCCTATATGTACAGACAAGTAAGGAATGCTTAGTTCACTTAAATGACACTTTTTCTACCTAAAAGATAAGTTGCAAAAATATTTCTGGGGGAAAAAGGAGAATGCGTTGTGCTTGGTAGGCAAAACAGAACAGGAGAATGTGGAACCTCATTTCAAAGAAGCAAGTCAAAAGAGGATATCACGAGTAGAATTAGTTCTATTGTAGAAAACGGGCAATACAGCAGTAGACAACCCTCCTTGAGAGAGTCATGCAGTTTAACAAGTTTGCATTTCTGACTTTATCAGCTTTATAACAGAAGTGATTCTAATGACATTTCAGATAATATTGCTGTATTTAAAACTGCTAAACAACTGCTAAACAACTCCAAAGAACAAAGTAAAAATGAAAAAGCAGCAAGCCAAAGACCAGGAAGGAACAAAACTTATAAGCTTTTGTTCATTTAATAAAACACCACAAACTTCATCAGATTGTTGATTCGTGGTGTTTTATTAAATGAACGAAAGCTTATAAGTTTTGTGGTCCGGTTCCTTCCTGGTCTTTGGTTTGCTGCTTTTTCAATATTGCTGTATTTCTTGTAGAAGCTGTAGAGTGCAGGCTTTATTTTGTATACTGGTTCTACACCATGCTAAAAGTGAAAAAATGCACAAGGCAGGATACAAGTGATACAGATCCTACACTCTGAGAGAAGCATTGCCCTGAGAAGAATAGTGTTATTTTCAAGAATAAAGAACAGATCTAATATTCTGCCATGCAGTGTGGCTAAAGGGAAAGTTACGCCTGCCAAATCATGAAACTTGGAGTCTGGTAAATTCTCTTTTGTACATGTTTACCTCACAAAGTAAATAACACGGCTAGAGGATCTGAAGTACGGAAATGCATGTACCATTAAATGCCTAAATGGGACATTTTAGATTCTATGCTGTCTGGGATAGAGGTGCAGGATTATTGATTGCACTGCTTATGCAGGATTATTGATTGCACTGCTTAAACAAATATTTGATTTTCTTCTACAATGTGGACTGTTTGTTTTCTATAAATTTAAGTTTAATATCTGCTGTTTTAATACAATTAAATGCTTTAGTAAGGGAAATAAAGGATTTTCCAGGTAGCTATCACTTATACTACAAAGGGGAATTTTGTTAGAGCTGCTGAATTGTGAATTGCATTATTTAATTAAGCAATTGTTGTACTTGCCCAATGCAACCTGTTTATTTTTGAGAATTCCACCATGAATGCATTTAAAGAAAACAAATGATGGATTATTTTGAGCAAAAATGTTTCAAAGATGAGACTGTGATTCTGTTATAATGATTTTTAATTCATATGGAAAACTGGCTTGCACTACTTAATCTTAAAGGGTTGTTTCATTTAAGAATTTTTTATGGTTTGCTTGCTTCAGTCTTAACAAGGAAGCTTGATAGGTTTAAAGCATCTGAAACGTTTTCTATTTTGATTAAGGGGTTTCACATATAAACTGGAGTTTTTACTAGAATGGTGGCCTACACTGTTTAATTACTATCACTTGAGCAGGATTGGTTACCAAAACATTCTTGCACTGTTTGATGTGGTGATTTTTACAAGAACACTGGTCATTTAAAACAGTTGAAATGCATTTTACTAAGTTAAAAGCACCATAAATGATATTGATTAAGCAGATAAGCAAAATACTTTATTGCAAGTAGACTTCACTACATATGAAGGATTGAAGCCGGAGCAATTTAACTTTTATGAGAGGTGCTACTTTGTGCCAGTTTTAATACTTATGCCATATAGTGCATCTGATGTTAAGTTCACAAGCAGTCTTTAGTTTGCATTGCTTAGTTGTATGACTATTTGTATATATATTCATTGAGTACTGACTGCTTAATTATTGCAATAGGTGAGTGACATGCTCACAGCAAACAAAGGGTGTTTATTGATTTTAATAATGAAAAACTCTATAGGAAGTATGTGAATAATATCAGGCAGTCAGCTACATATCCTTTGCAACAAGGGACACTTAGCACTCTACAGATGAATTGTATGTATTTCCTTACTGCCATCTTTATCAATCACAGTAATGCAATCTGATGTAAGACTGTAGCATAGCTGTGTTGAGTCAGCAGTATGCCTCATAACATTTTATGATAACTATGGGTTTGGCTGAGTCTTGAACAGTTAGAGGTCAGTTCATTACCACTTTGCTAATGTGAACTTCATTAGAAGGTAAAGAAATATGAAGTAACACACTATGTTCAAATAAAATTAAAAGTATGCTTTCTGTGCTGTTACAGTCTAGTTGCCCACATGGCTAGTCAGCATACAAAGGGATTCTTCAATTTTGTATTGCTATTATGAGGAAGAAAAACAATGTAACTGATAGTGATTTAATTAAATGCTTCATTTCACAGGCCTGTGTAAGAATGTGGCATATGACACACTGCTTGTTAAATCTTTTAAGTCTTATTTGTACTTAGAACAGCTGCCTCGTTGTGCCTGATGATGATAGTTACATAATACTATGTCCCTGATTTTGTTATAGAGGACATTTGAAAGAAAGAATGCAGACTGAACTCATGTGCATTAACACATGCTGGTGCACTCCATTCTTGGCCAGGATGCATGAAGGAATTTTTGCCTTGTTTACCACAAAATGTGCATGTTTATATGTTGAAAGCCATAGCTAGTCATAGCAGAGGAAGTGATGTCAGGCAAAGGTTAAGCTCATTCAGAACAATGGGATAGCCTTTGAGTGGCAAACAATGATTTAGTTAAAGCCTTGCTTTCCACTATCATCCCCATTTAATATGAAATGGGCCAGGCAAATCCCTTTCAAAGTGGAAGGAGCTATGCTTGTTTCACTTAGAATGAAAATGTATAAAGCATGCCCAACTTTGTATATTGAAATGAGTATAAGCCAAGCTTGCCCTAGGCAAGCAAAAATAATGAAGGCCTTACATTGACCAAAATGGTTGATGTGATACTAAGCCTTGTTTATCTCTAAGAAAAAAAAGAAGAAAAATGAAAAAAAAAATGGTGAGCGATCCTTATCCAAGGAGAAATAAACTTAAGCCATAATAAGCTGGCTAGAAGAAAACTATGATCATTTGTTGAAAATGAATGTCAGAATGCACAGCATGTCTGATTAACTCACAACTGTGTGAGACTGGCCATGTAAGGATACCATGGATATGTTTTATAATTCACACTAAATAAAAAAAAAAATGACAACAGTACATACCAGGCCATAGCAACACATAACAGTGCATGCAAATGCAGTAGCTTGTATATACATCAATGTGATGATGCTGAATTTAGTCCATAGTACCTATTAAATAAACGGGTTCCTACTAGATGACAGAAGATGCATTCTATCAAATGCGTCTTGGTCGAACTTAAAACAACGAAAATGCAAATAGCGAAGTGGCTTTTAAGCAAATTCTTTCCCAGCAAAAGAATTTGCTTGACCGCTTCCGTTACTTTTCCATTTTTGGCACTGTAGTGCGATCTCAGAGTTGGTATATTTAAGTAGGGGGGTGTGGGGGGGGGGTGAAGCCCCCCCACTTTATGTATACTTTCAATTTTTTTTTTTTGGAACAGTGATTTTCTTCCCTTGGAAAAAAATCGCTCTTCTGAGCTTTCGAGATTGTAAGTTTCACTTACATGGGGTCGATTATTCATCTTTCGCTTTTTTAAGAATTTGATGATATAATATAGACCCGAATAAACATACAGTGATTAATAAAGCTAGATGGTGATTCATCTGACTTGTAATAAGCAAAACATTGGGCCATACATTCAGGGCTGGATTCAATAAAGTTTATATGATGTGCAAAATCCATGTGGATGGTATGGCATCATGCACACATGGCAGAGTGCTGTTTTGTATTCAATAAGAGGCTCTACTTGCTGTGTACATCTGTGCAAACATGGTAAATATTGTGGCATGTTAATTACAGCATAAACAGCTGAATTACATGCTAATCAATTGAAGATGTTGGAGATATTCAACAAGTTATAAAGCAATCGTGTAGACTCAGTGCAAGTTTTTCCTCTAAATTCCAAAACCTATTGGAATACAGACACAGAAACTACTGTACATGAAAACAATGTTAGAGGCTACTGTTGATCTTATGCATGTCTATATGCAGCAGGGCCAAGTCTATGCTGCTGCTGCTAAGCGACCTTGGCCAAGAAGGAGAAGGCTGTCAAAACCCTGCTTAACTTTTCTTGCTCTGCATGAGGTGGAAATTGGAGAGTGCTACAGGGTAGATAGAGACACACTACAAAAGCTCTTCAACTTCTATCATCCTCATCTGAGAACAAGGGCAAACCAAGGGAAACCAATACCTGTGGAGACTAAGGTATGCTTAGCACTTAGAATATTAGCTACAGGAACCTTTCAAAGACCAATGGGGATATATTGGGGGTGTCCAAGGCATCAGTTTCCAAGATTCTACATCAGCTTCTGAATGCTATGCTACAACATGCCAATGACTACATACATTTCTTCTGTACATCTGAAGACAGAGCTACAACCATGCAGGATTTATACCCTGTAGCACACTTCCCTGACATCTTGGGTGTCACAGACTGCATACACATTGAAATCAAAGCACCACCTGGGGAACAGGAAAGGATGTACATAAACAGAAAGGGCTTCCATTTCATTAAGTACCAGGTTATGTGTAATGCTAAGGGACTCATTCATAATGAGTGTACTGGCAACTCAGGCAATTACCATGACTCCCATATTTGGCACAACTCTCAGCTGTATCAGAGGTTTTCTAGAGCATGATATATCACAAGGGAATTTACTAGGGAATGCAGGGGATTCATTTGAGCCATGGCTGATGACGTATGTCAGAATTGCATGCACACACCCACTGAATAACTCTATAATGATACACACCCTCAAACAAGAAATATCACAGAGCGTGTGTTTTGGCCATTTAAATCACAGTTCTGGTGCCTAGATACATCAGGAGAGCCCTGCAGTTCAAGCCCCATAGAAATTTCACTGTCTGTACTATCTTTCACAATATTATCCTGAAAAAACAGCTTCAGCAGGATCACCAAGGGGAAGGGACATACATCCCACCACCACTGCCAAAGTCACCACAGCCACATGCAGGTGAGGAGTCAGAGGGGGAACCACCAGCCGCTGTGGGTGTAGGTAGACATAGACATGCACAATATACCTTCACCCTGGCTAATAGGCAATGGATAGCACACATGGTTACCACCTAAAGGGGTGCATCTGCCATCCTGTGCACATACATACAGTAAAATGGATGTCAGGCAATGGTCACAATTGTTACTTGACCATGTAATGACTATGTACTGCTAGCATCACACAGAGTCAGTCTCAAATTAAAACATTTGTAACTGTTGGACTATCAAGGTAATTGTTGAACCTAGAATAGAAAAATAAATGGCTAATAATATAAATGAATGGCAGATCCTTGCATAATGTTACTTGATAATGTAACTAAGTAGAAGGTGGGTGAGTTTTACAGCAATGATATCAATATGTGACAGCATCGACTTATGTCAGTAGGTGTGTTCACTATCAATTAATAGTCCTCATGTGTCAAATATACACACATTACAAAAACCTGTAAGAAAGCAGTACAATTTTCAAAAGAGCATCACAAACACATATATAATAAAGACTCAGTTAGCTCTGCACCCTGGACATCAGACAAAAGACTTGTGTATCCCTGAAACCAAAATATGGAAAATCAAAGATATGGCACAGTTGTCATCATTTGCTCGGAGTGTTATTTGGGTGGAGGGACAAAAGGCCAAGGCTGACACAAAAGGTAATGAGTGCATGTGAGTAAGACAGACAGGCAAGCAGAAATTTGGATAAAGTATCAAATGGCCACTGAGACAGAATGAGCTTTAAGCCTCATGACTGACCCATGAAACTGTTTGTGTGTCTGTCTGGGCAGTCAGGTTAAAATGTGTATGTGAGTGTCTGCAAGAGCACAGCCAAGCTTTGTGCTTGCTTTACGTACTGGTATGTTGGACAGGCGTTAGTAGTGCATGACAGCGGTAACAGCATAACTTTCAATTTCTTTGAGCAAGAAATCTGGTCAGAACCCTAAATAATGGGAGGGACAATGGCCCAAAAATAGAGACAAATTTAAAATATTTTCTTATAAAACATAGAACGTTGTTAAAATAACAGGTTTTATATTAGCAGGAATTTTCTGAAAGGTATAAAGTCTGAAACTCAAATGCCTGTCATTATTTTCTGCCTTCAGTCCACTACTTGCCAGAAAAAAAGATTTTATAAGGAACAGACCAAAAACATGAGGCAAAAATCTGAACATTCTGCAAAAATCTGGACAGATGAGAGGTATGGGTAACAGTTCATCTTTGTCACCCCTGACCACAATAACTGGCTGTGCCAGGAGTGGCATCGGTATGTCCATGCTCCTAGTTAGATGTGTTGCTGCTACATGAATGTGACTGATGTCTGTTGGACAAGCTCTCCTCAAGAGTACACCCAGGACCATGACCCTGTGGCCTACTATGTCTGTGTGTGGTCACCTCAATCATTGACAGAGCAGAGGAAGTAGTGACATTATGGGAGCATGACTGGGCATGGCCACAATGGCTAATATCAGATAATGATGCTGACCTGCGTCCAAGTAAATGCTGTCCCCCTCCCAGCATATGTTCCATCCGAAACACTTCCCATTCCATTGTGTCATTCATCTGATCCATTGAATTGGCCACACAATGGAGGCAATCACACATATAAGCCTGTGCCACATCTACAACCCTAAGCGTGCCCTCAGAGGCCCTAGTAGAATGTGCCTGCACCTCTATGGTGGCCCTAAATATATATCGAGTGGCATGTAAAGAGCACTGAAGCCACAGTAACCACACTACCCTGATTAAGTGTGTCACCTTCTACCTGTCCAATATCTGAGGGCTCAAAGCAATAGGTAAGCATAACCCTACTGACTGTATCGACGGGAAATAGAGGGGATGGCTGAATGTCACCCTCAGAGTTATATTCAACCTCTGCATCCCTCAACTGTGCCTCTGTTTGGCTACCATCATCTTCAGAATCTGCCAATACTCCGACATCAGGTGGTAAGAGTCTTACACTTCTACTGTCAGGATTACCTGTGATAATAAGTAAAAACACATAAAAGAAATTAATATTTACACTAAATCTTTAATACAATTCATATGATAACAAGCTAATACTGGTCACACTATAACAGATGGTGCAGCAATACACACAACATTCATTACACCCACCAAACACATATCTGACAATTTTTCATCAATAATCAAAGAAAAGTGTTTGCCCTACCATGTGCGGATGACTTTACAATTGTTAAGGAGGATAGTCCTGTATGAAATGAAGGAAGGTAAGGATGCAGTCATAACAATTGCAATAACACATGGGACAGTAAATACACAACTTTTGTCTATATGCTCATTAATAATAATTTTAACTGAAACTTAATTCATGAATAGGTTCATCCAAAAAAAAAAAACAACAATGAAGTATTAGTTAAAATGTTCTGTATTTTACTATACAACCATGTCTTACAACTTGACATATCTAAGCTTACCTGGAACCTCTGCCTGGCACATACTTTTCCTTCCAGAAACATCAGGACTGACATCACTCACATGCTGGTGTACAGTTTCCACTAAGTCCTCTGGATCTCTGACAGTAGACAAGAACTTTTCATTTGGTATCAGTCATAGCTCTGTAGATGCCCAACCCCTGTAGCAAGCTCTTCACGGGCAACTGCAGCTGCTCTCCTCTGAGCTGATGAAATCATAACAAGTGGCCCTATGACACACCTGATCATAGGTCCTGGTGTACCCCATTACTGCATTTACATAATTGACTATCTGGTTTCAAATCTGCATTCTGTTATCCATATCCGATGTCATCTCTCAAGCAGAACAACACCGTGGTGTCTGAACGCCTGCACTATGACATTGTTTTCAGAGTCACCGAAAGGGGTTTATGTGGATTTGTATACTTGGATGCCATAATCCTATGGTATGTAAAACAGAGAAGAATACAACACATAAATATCACATAATTATGTCCCTGCTTACATATACATATATATTTTCAGCATTAAACATTGGAGACACACATTTTGTTTATTAAAATTGAAGGTTATGTGGTTGTACCTTATAATAATCATACACAAACCAATGTTTAGTTCATAAAAACAGAAAACCACTTTAGTAATGTATTGTTTACCATGGAAATAACAGGATGACTGCACAATTTCATGAGCAAACCTCTTTAAACACAAATTTTGTTGTGATAATACAGAGATCGTACTTGGCTTCCCAGCCTCCCCCCAAAAAAAAAAAACAGGCAAATGAAAAGTTTGTACAAACCAGGAATACCGCATAATTCAATTATTATATATTGCATAAAATGTGTACACGTTTTCAACAGAAAAGTCAATTTTATATGATTGCCAGTCACCTCTCACTGTGCCCATTGCTCCCTGGAGGTGTCTGTGGGCCCGAGTAGAAGCATAACACCCCTGTGTCATTGGCAATATAGTACATTACATTTCCCTGAAATAACATAAGAAAATTATATGATAACCAATTTTAACAATAACACTTGGAATGAAAGTTAATAGGCTGCCTATATGAAAAAGAAAATGCCTGCCCCGAATGCCTATGCCAGCAGATAAAAATTCCATTTTCTAATGCACATATTTAAAAATTTTCTTTGTAACATGTTAACAAATCTATAATGTATTTGAAAAATGTAATCATACCTTAACACAATCAGAAGCCTTCTCTGCAGATGAATCAAAAGAATAATAAACTTATATGTTCTCCAAATACACAAATCTCCTCACCTTCAAATTCCCTAGCCACACAGTTACCATTATAGAGTGTAGATTCAGGCCTCTGAGCTCGGTGGAGATACAAATGAGGTGTGAACTCATTAGAGTTGCTAAATCCCAAACTTTTGACTTCGTCTAGCAGGTGAAAATATAGTGTAGGCACTACCTTAGTGTTACTTTTTAATGGATTGTGACTGTGAATGATTAATATGAGGGAGAAGGAAGACAGAACAACAATTCAGACTAGCTCACCTGCATTGGCTGTATCACCCAGGATACAGTCACAATGTGTAGAAGTATCTGTAGCAAGCTTTTCAATGGAAATGAACAGCAGAGTTCTCATTTTTGTTCACTAATAGCCAAACTCTCCTGCCTTTGCTGAACAGTTTTTCACTGTCATGTCATTTTATCATACATTTAAAGGTCAATGACACAAAATGCCGTATAGATTGCATATCTGAGGGTACAGCACAGATAAGAGAAGAATGAACAGAGTACAAAGAGCTGCTAAAATATTTGTGGTTTGGCTGGCTAAGATCTACCTGCAATCAGTTGGACGTATAAGTGAATTTAAGTACACTTTTATCTGCACTTTTTCATATAGTACTGTGTTGTATTTATTTTATTTTCACTGCATATTTGGAATATTGTGGGCTCTCTGTCTCTAAAGAGAGGTTGTTAGAATTGTAGCCATTGGTAGCACTGGGGGTAGTTTCATTTCATTATAGTCTGTGTTAACTCCTAGCCTAAGGGGCTTGTCTTACCATATAAAGTGTTACATCTTGTGTTACTTCTGCTAAAATATTTGTGCTTTGGCTGGCTAAGATCTACCTGCAATCAATTGGACGTATAAACAAATTTAAGTACACTTTTATCTGCACTTTTTTATATAGTACTGTGTTGTATTTATTTTATTTTCACTGCATATTTGGAATATTGTGGGCTCTCTGTCTAGCTAGTTCCCCACCTTCCCCTCCCTGTTTGTGTGTTGAGTGTTAATCTTGGTGGCTTTGAAATTGCCCGCCCCTCTTGTAAATTTGTATTTGGCTACTCCTTCTGGGCCCTTTTCATTTGCTCACTCAACTGAGTGCAGTGAAATCATATTCTGATTTCAGGTACTCCTATCCACTGTGTACAAAGAGAGCGTTTGGGAAGGACAACCCCTGTAGCTTGTTAATCCTGCTCTGTTCCCTCCCTCAAAAAAAAAAAACAAAAAAACTTTATTCAGCTGTTCTTACTGTAACTGTCTTAGTTTGCTGTTCTGTGTGCTGTTATCTGTTCAGTTGCTCTTACTCTGCACTTATTACTGCTTGTTAGTAGCCTTCTAATTTACTGCCTTCTGCACTTGTTTTTACTCATTTGTTAATTTAATTTAATTGCATTTGCCGTAATATTGCTACACACAGTTTTTTAGTACTTAATAAATTATCACCTATCCAGGCATGTCTAAGGGTCAGCTCTCTGTGTTTTCTCCTGTCTACCTGATGAATCTGGGCATCTTGGGGCGATGCAGCAATTGCCTCATGTATACAGACAACCATCTTCTCCTACCACCCAACACTACAACCTGTGAGAGATGCACTTATATAGCCAAACTGGAAGCAAAGCTCTCTTCACCCAAGACTGGACTAGACAGTCAAGAGGAGAAAGTAAACACTTGCACCACACCACACTCATCACATAGTCCCTCAAAACTTACACCACCAAAACACACACATAGAAACACAAAACACACACCTGCATTCATGTAGGCTCTCAATAAAAACGTGCCCAAACAACAGGTACCTCCAAAACAGCAACGCAAGCAAACTCCACCCCCCCAACACAATCCAAATGACACATAGCCCACAAATTCAGTGTGCCACTCAACCACAGCCCATAAGGCATAACAACGTATGCAACACTCTAGTCATAGGTGACTCTATAGTCAGGCACACTGATGTTCCACTCACCAGGCTAAACAAGGAGAAAGTTTCTGTCAGCTGCCAGTCGGGTGCCAGGATCTGCCACATAATGCACACACTCAGGTCATTCCAAAACAAGTACAAATATGACTCTGTCATTGTCCATGTTGGTGTGAATGACCTGAGACGTACCTCCCTGGACTACATGAAAAGAGACATGGAGGAGCTCTCCGATCTTGTAGCCCAGTCAGGTATGACCCTATCCCTGAGTAGCATCCTGCCATCACCCAGAATGATACCACAGTACAAGGACAAAATGATTAACTTCAACAATTGGCTAAGCTTCTGTTGTCATTGTAAGGGGATCCAGTATCTGTCTACCTGGGATGACATGATCAACAGACCACGATGCTTTGCCAGAGATGGCCTGCACCTGTTGCCTTTGGGATTTCGGATACTAGCTAAGGCTCTTGCCTTTTGTAGGCAAGGTTCAAATGACAAATTTACCACCATAACAGGTAGAAGCAAGCAAAATCTGAGGGTAATGCTACTCAATGCTAGAAGTCTAAACCTCAAAATGCACTCACTTGAGGCACTCCTTAAAATGGAGAACATCGACATCTGTGCAGTGATAGAGACCTGGTTCAAAGCTCCAGAGAGCACCCCTACATTACCAGGCTATAATCCATACCACACCTTTCGGCCACCTAACCCGGACCGAAGTACTAAAGTTGGAGGAGTGTCCATATTCATTCAGGATATCCACACCTCCAGGCTAGTTGCACAGTATAATGCATCCGAGATTATCCAAGTGCAACTAATTCTGGTCAAGACTGCAATCCAAATTTTAACTTGCTACAGAGCCCCCAATATGCCCCAGGATTCCCACTCCCAATTTCTTGATACACTGGAAAATATTAGGGTACAACCCAACACCCTAATAATGGGTGATTTCAACTACCCCACCATTAACTGGGAAAACTACTCATGTACCAACTCTTTTACTCAACATTTTCTGGAATTCATAAATTCCATTGCCTTGGATCAACTTATTTATACCCCCATCAGGGGCAGCAATATCGTAGACCTGGTCATTACCAACATGGGCGACAGGTTTTCCACACCAGAGGTCAATTCCTCGTTGGTCAGATCCGACCACAAGCTAATCAGCCTAGACATCCACATCCCACCCCCACCCCCCATTAGGGAAACCACCATAAAAAAAGTTTTCCAAAGCCAACTTCACAGTTCTTAAGACAGAAGTGGCAAACTTCATGGCACCCATGCAGACGGACAATAGAGGTACAACTGCTGAATCCTACACAAATGCACTTTATAACCACTTACACAAGTGCATAGATCTTGCTATACCTAACAGAACCAAGATGCTATCCTCCAAAAAAGGGAAGCCAATCTGGTGGTCCTCTGCCATAAACAAACTCTACAACAGAAGAAAGAAACTGTTGCAAAAAAAGAGTAAAATCCCATGACTGGAGGAACTCCCTGGTCAACCTCAGTAAGAAGCTGAGATCCCTCATAAAATCCTCCAAAGCTAGTTATGAAAACAAAATTGCCACTGACTCTAAAGACAACCACAAAGTATTCTATAGCTATGTCAAGAATCTCAATTGCAACACTCAGATCTGCTCTGAGTTACAGCACAATGTCACTAAATATATAGAACCAACTGATATTGCCAACATCCTGGCAGATAGGTTCAGTGCTAACTTTACCTCGCTCTCACTCCCTAGAGGGCCCATCTCTATACCAGAAGAATGCAAAGTTCCTGAAATCATGGCTGCACAGGTATAAAAAACACTCTCCAAAGCCAAGAACACAGCATCCATGAGACCTGACAATATCCCAGGCTGCATTCTACATGAACTACAGAACGAACTGGCACCCCACCTAAGTACAATGTTCAATCATAGCCTCACCTCAGGGTTTGTGCCAACTGAATAGTGCATCATGACAGTTATCCCATTCCACAAAGGGGGAGCCACGATGGACCCCGTGAACTACAGCCCCATTAGCCTGATGAGCCTGGTCTGCAAGGCCATGGAACATATCATCATGGAACTCATAAACAAAGACATTGGTAGTCTCCAAACTCTGGACCCCACCCAGTTTGGTTTTGTAAAAGTCAGATCATATCTCCTTAACCTGATAGACTTCTTTGAAGCAGTCACCAAAGCCATAGATAAGGGTAAGGTGGCTCACACAGCCTATCTAGATCTCGCCAAGGCTTTCAACACCATCCCCCACTCTGGAATTATAGATAAACTCACTAAACTAGGTATAAATCCCTATGTCACAAGATGGGTTGCCAACTGGCTCACAGACGGAACCCACACTGTGAAAGTAGCAGACTCCAAATCCGACTTCAGACCAGTGATAAGTGGAGTACCACAGGGTTCAGTCCTGGGTTGTCTCCTGTTTGGTATCTACTTCTCAGAAGTACAGGCTAACACAGAAGGTCTTTGACTAACGAAGTTTGCAGATCACTGCAAACTAGGAGCCATAACTGAAACTCCTAATGATGTGGACATCCTACAATAGGGCCTCACTGAGACAGATGCCTGGTGTCAAAGCCATGGCCTGAAGCTCAATGCCAAAAAGCGTATTGTCATTCCCTTTAGTAAAAACTCTGTACCCATGAACTACCACATAGGTGGTACTCTACTTAACAATGAAAGTGTGATAAGAGACTTTGGGACACAGGTGGACAGTAGTCTCTCCTTTGGTAATGACATCACCACAGTGGTCAGGAAATACTTCTATGCGGCACACCACATCACAAAAGGTTTCTCATCCAGAAAAAAAGAGGTCATTGTTCCCCTCTACTCATCACTCATTAGCCCCATTATAGAGTACAATGCCCCTTTTGGTATGTACCTCACAAGACATCTACAACAACTGGAAAGGCCACAGAAAAACCTCACAAAGAGGATTACTGGCCTCAAACAGATGCTCTACGCAGACCGTCTCAAATAACTCCCGCTTTACTCCGTCGCATATCGCCTACTCAGAGGTGATCTCTGCCTAACATACAAAGCTATGTCAAACCCACAGCTGTTGGACATGCTCCACTTAATGAAATCCCAATCCCTCCAAGCTGCATGCTCTGGGGACCTAAACCTTCTCACCACAATAAACAGAACATGCTGGAGGGATAGATTCCTGTCCCAGACTCTTCCCATACACTGGAACAGACTACTTATCTATGTTAAACAGAGCTCCTCATTAGCACTCTTCAAAAAAATTTTGATGATTGGATGGGGAATAGGAAATTCACCCTGGGGATCACTTCTGTGGCTCTGCTCGACAGTGGCACAGGAAAATAATTTTCTTGGGTGGCGAAAGCCAGGGTACCTTTTTGGCTAGGCTTATATAGGTCCTAGGGCCAATAGCCTAGTACCTACCTATTAACCTATGAACACAGAGCTGCATTTGTGCAAACAATGCTCATAACTGGTTGTGTGATCACTCATTGTAATAAATATGTGAGCAACACATGTACAAACAAATGAGAATGTACAAGTGTATATGTCTTGTTAATACTGTGTAGGAAATAGGGCTTGCTAGCATGTACAATGATTTGCTTTCCTGCTGCCAAATTGTTTCTGTAGCAAAGAGAGATAAGGCACACTTGCTTGGTTTGGAAGGTTCATTAGTGTGATAGCTGAACTCCAGAGTTTTGTAAAAAATGTTGTGTATGTTGCTTATGTTTATTTTTTTAAATTTGAATATTAATATTTGCACGACGCTTGGCTTAGCACAAATACAGTGAAACAGATACATAAATTAAAATTAATGGAAGTTGCTTCTATGGACAGCATAAATTACAGCTGTGAATTGAATGTGTGTGTAGTACACCTGGTAAAGATGATGAAGCAGAAGCACACAGCACATAGGATGCATAGCTCATGGTTCAAGTCTTACATTTATCTTTTAAAAAATGAAAAATAAGAAATGCTTTTTTACAACAATAATACATGTTGAGCTTACTTGTCTCATTTGCACATTGCTCACCCCTGCATAAACATGGCATAATACACAAGAAAACAAGCAGAGACTGCCAATTTAATAAAATATACTTTTTACATATTTTGCTACCATCACACAAACACACCAAGCAGTGTTACGAGGTGCTCAGCACACTTCCACAATACCTGCAGTTCCTCAACACCTGCAAACAATAAGCAGACATTGTCAGTTTCACAAAACATACATTGTTACATCTTGTGCTGTACAGCATGCAAACATTCTAAGTGGTGTTGTCTGGTGGTTAGCATGCTTTCATATCTATGCATCACTCTGTTCCCCTACAAGCTTCTATAATAGCGATTCCGATGGTGCGAGTATGCCAATTTATGCTTTGACTCTGTTTAGACCTGTAGATTGAAGGTACATAAAAGATAAATATTTACCAGTTGCCTGTTTCATGTCCCTAACACTTAATACCCAGCTGAGCGACCTCGATTTCTGAGAGAACATTGCAAAGAGAAGCCTCTAATTTCCAGATGTCATCAAGTGACCATTCATTACAGCTACCTAAAAAGTATTTACCGGTTGCTTGCTTCATGTCCCTAACACTTAATACCCAGCTGAGCAACCTCAATTCCTGGAACAGCATTTCAAATAAAAGCCTCTAATTTCAAGGAGTCATTGAGTCCTCATTCATTACAGCTAACGAAAAAATATTTACCATTTACCTGCTTCACATCCCTAACACTTAATATCCAGCTGAGCAACCTCAATTCCTGAGACAGCTCTGCAAAGAGAAGCCTCTAATTTCCAGGAGTCATCAAGTCCCTATTCATTACAGCTACCTAAAGTATGTTTTTAGCCTGAAATCATTCTGGCTGTAGTTTTATACAACCTCTGCTTACCAACAGAACTCACAGCCTCCCTCCTATCACTAGCATTCTTTACATCCTCCCACTTAAGTCTACTTCTCTAAAAAGGAAAATAATTAATAGAATGAAAGTCAGCCCATTAACTTATCAACCCTGAAGCATAATATACTGTTTTCAGTTGTTTAAAGCACACACTTCATTCTCGGACACACATTACTTGGAAAGGTCTCTCTCTCATACTTAGCCATATCATAACTGGTTGCAAACTCCATTCTGTTACCTATTCTCCCTACCCTATTACCTTAGTCAATGTCTTTCTTCTCATTGTAATTTGGCTGTTGATATTCTCTTACCCAATTGTATAGAATTTACAGATTGTTTTTTGAGCCTTGCCGACCACAGGTGTTTCATTGCATATTCCTACCTCCATCCTTGCAATCAATCTGTAATGCCCATCCTCCCAAGTTGCATTGCACAATTTAAAAAATGTACTCTCTGTTGTTTGGCACCATCTTTTACCTTTTGTTCCCCTAAAAGCCCCTATGATAGTGAGTCTGGTGGTGAGAGTATGCCAATTTATGCTTTGACACTGTTTAGACTTGTAGATGGAAAGTACATAAAAGCTGTTTGTTTGAATTTGTTTCTTACAGCTCTAATACTGTTTTTGCATGTATTTCCAAGCGTAATCTATTCCATTATAGTCCTTGTTAATTCTTATATATACCTAACATATTAGCACCATTCTGGACATTACCTGTTTGTTTCTTTATCCCGGTGTGATGCCCGTGCCCTGGCCCAGGAATCAAGGAGCCTCAATCCTCACCACTAACACCAGTGAGGGGCATCTCATATAGGAGGAAAGGATAACAAATACGCACAGTAAAGTGCAATTTCCCTTAAGAGCACACAGAGATCACAGTCAGTCCAGGGCTGGTCGCTCCCTTGCTCTCCAGGTCCCCAGTAAGACTCCCCACAGGCACAGCTATAAGATCCACATCTCAGCCTAGTGGGCAAGCTAAAACCACCAGCACCCTCTCTATCCAACCAGTGCTTCATGTCCCTGCCCAAGTAGCTGACACACACACACACATACACACACACACACACACACACACACACACACACACACACACACACACACACACACACACACACACACACACTTTGGGAAGAGTTTATACAACCACACAGACACTCATGGGGGAAGGCTGGCACAGGTTCTCCAGCTGTGCCCCTTTTTCCCAGACTATACAGTAGTACCAGCTGACACCACCCACTAATATTTATCAGCTATTCAAAGGCCCTTAAAAGGGTGCCCAATTATTACTGTGCAATATTATTGTCCAATTGGTAGTATAGCTCAGGGCTAAAGCTATTGGAGTGGCTTTGTACATTTTTACAAAGGCATGCAACTACTCTAAAGAGCTTAAATTATCTCTACAAAAACAGCCACAGTTGAAAGGGTTTAAAAATATTTAATAACAAATAGTCAAAATACAAGACAATAATTTTTACTACACAGTGCTAGTCAAGAGTTAAGAGATCACAGAGAAATACTTAAAATAATTCAGCAGTACAGTTCTGACATCACAGAAAAACATTTAGTCTAGTTTTTCTAGTTTCTAGCTATTTCTAAGAAAAACACAAGTGTAAGATAAACTTACATATAGAGCAAGACAGTGCTGATGAGTTGGATAGTCAAGACAAAAAATGCTTAATGCTCTCTGATTCCCTTTGTTTTTAAAATCACCTTCCTGGTTCACATTACATCATTCTTCACACTTCCCTGGGTTTCCCAGGCTAACAGGCTACATTCTTTAGTAAGCTCACATCAGGTCAGGAAGCAAAGCCATTAAGGACATTTATGCATGCAAATTCTGGCCATTAACTCTGGCCTTAAAACAATAGCAAGGATTCCTTCATCTAGACTGACTGGAGCCATGTTTACATCAAAGGGTCACAACATACTTTACTTGGTCAGCAGAGTGCACTGTTGATACATTTTTGCATTTCCACATGTACCACTATTTTTACCATTTAAGACAACAAGCCTGTGGTTTACATTAATATTTACAGATGACATAATTATCTCCAAAATTCTATCTGGCTAGGCTGGCAGCCTTCATCTATTTTCACCCAATCTTCACATATCTCCCCCCTGGAGAACTCAAGTTAGTTTTTCAAGTGACCCTTGAGAAACGCTGCTTGAGAGAGTTAGGTCTGTCTGAGTATACCTTACCCCATTCCCTGTCTTGAGAGCTTATCTGCATTGGCATTGCTAATCCCACTGCGATGCTGCATGGACATATCATATGCTTGTAACCCCAGGCTCCATCTTAGCAACTTGGAATTTTTCTGGCTGGCTCTGTTTAACCATGTTAGGGGGTTGTGATCTGTCATAACAGTGAATTTCCTTCCATACAGATAAGGCTGAAGTTTCTGCAGTGCCCACACTATGGCTAGACATTCCTTTTCTACAGTTGCATAGCATTCCTCCCTGGGTTGGAGCCTATGACTGAGATAAACCACTAGGAACTCTTCCCCCTTTGAAGAAATATGGCTAGGTACAGCCCCCACCCCATGGTTCGAAGCATCCACCTGCACAAGAAATTCTTTGCTGTAATCTTGACTGGTTTACATAGGGGGTCCTCCCAAAGCTTCTTTAAGCTTCTGGAATGCCTGCTCACATGCTGGGGTCCACACTACCTTATCTGGCCTGTTCTTCCTTGTCAGGTCTGTGAGGGGAGCAACTATGGTAATATAACCGTGGACGAATGTTCTGTAGTACCCTACTGTCCCTAAAAATGCCCTCCCCTGATTTTTAGTAACAGGTGCAGGCCATGCCTGAATGCCTTCCACTTTGCCAGGTTCTGGCCTTATCTTACCACTCCCCACTCTATGTCCTAGGTAGGAGACCTCTGTCATATCCACCTGACATTTGCTTGGCTTAATGGTCAGCCCTGCCCTCTGTAGTCTGCCCAGCACCTCCCTGACATGCTGAAGGTTCTCTGTCCAGGAATCGCTGTAGATGGCAATATCATCTAGGTAAGCAAGGGCAGACCCTCCTGCTCCTGCTAGGATATGATCTACCAGCCTCTGGAAAGTCACTGTGACATTCTTCATCCAATAGGGCATCTTTGTGAACTCATGCAAGCCAAAAGGAATCACAAAGGCTGACTTTTCTCTAGCACTGGGAGTCAAGGGCACCTGCCAGTAAACCTTGGTAAGATCAATGGTTGTAAGATACTTAATCCCACCCAGCTTCTCTAGGGCCTCATCCGTCCTAGGCATGGGGTAAGCATCTGACTCTGTGTGACTATTTAATTTCCTGTAGTCCACACAGAACCTGGTGCTGCCATCCTTCTTTGGCACCAGCACCACTGGGGAGGCCCAGGGACTGTTGGACTCTTGAATCATCCCTAGTTCCAACATCTCCTGTACCTCCTCCCTCAGAGTCTGTTTGACTCTCTCAGGCACTCTGTAAGGGGCCTATCTAATAGGCCTTTGGGGTCCTGTATCCACCTGGTACTGCCCCAGGTGGGTGCACCCTGTTTTCCCAGTGATCATGTCCCCAAATTCCTACAACACTGCTCAGGTTTCTCAAATCTGGGTAGGAGATAGCTGCTGGAACATTGCTACCCCTTCCACTGAGGTGTCAGCCCGAGCCTCACTGAGGAGATCAATCCCCAGATCTCCCTTAGACTCCTCCTGCAATCCACTGCAAATGCTCAGCACAAGGGCCTCCCTATCATGGTAAGGTTTTGTCATGTTAACATGGTACAATTTGTGCCCCGGCCTTCTGCATAGTAGTTCAGCCATGTAGTTAAAATCACTTACCTTTCTTACCACCTTATAGGGTCCCTCCAAGCTGCTTGCAGCTTGTTGTGTCTGACAGGAATAAGAACCATTACCTGCGACCCACAGCATACTCTCTAGCTCGAGCATTCCTACCATACCACACCTTTTTCTGTTGTTGGGCTTCTGCCAGGTCATCCTGTGCCAAGCCCACAAGTTCCCTGAGACTTGTCCTAAGGTTCAGGACGTATGCCACAACAGACTCCTTGCGAGACTTGCACTCACCTTCCCACTCATCTTGAATTAAATCTAGAGGTCCCCTCACCCTATGCCCATGCAGCAACTCAAAGGATGAAAAACCTGTGGATACCTGGGGAATCTCTCTGTAAGCAAACAACAGATGGGGCAAATATTTGTCCCACTCACTCTTAAACTGATCTGCAAATGCCTGTAGCATGGACTTGATTATAGAGTTTAACCTCTCAACAAGACCATTAGTCTGGGGATGGTAGGTGGTGGTCTTCATGTGCTTCACCCCACAGGACTTCCACAGGTAAGTCAGCAGGTCTGACATGAAATTGACACCTCTGTCAGTCAGTATTTCTTTTGGGAAACCTACCTTGCTGAAAATATCTAACAATGCATTTGACACCTTTTCTGCCTCAATGGAAGACAAAGCCACTGCCTCAGGGTATCGTGTAGCATAATCCACTACCAGTAGAATATACTTTTTCCCTGTGGAACTTGGGGTACTCAGAGGACCCACAATATCCATAGCTACCCGCTGAAATGGCTCCTCAATCACAGGCAAAGGCATCAAAGGAGTTCTCACCTTCTCTCCTGCCTTGCCCACCTTTTGGCACTGCTCACAGGTCCTGCAGTACCCTGTTACATCTCTGGAATGTCCAGGCCAATAGAAGTTCTGCATAATATTCCTCTTTGTACATGTTATGCCCATATGAGCTGCAAAGGGAATATCATGAGCTATGGCTAGAAGCACCAGATGGTAGGCTCTGGGCACTATCAACTGCTGTACTCTCTCACCTTCTAGCCCTCCCTCAAGGGTCCACTATCTGTATAGTAACCCTTTGTCACAGTATACAGATTCCCCCTTTCCTTGAGAATCAGGTGCCTCCCTAGCTACCTGCCTCAGGCCTTGCAATGTAGGGTCTGAGAGCTGAGCCTGTCTCAACTCTCTCCTTGTAACCCTTCCCAGCTCCCCTTCCACAGGAAGCCTGGCATCCTCTGACAGTGGTGCCTCACTGTCAGCCGGGGTACTACTACTCACCTTTACCTTTCCAGTCACTCTGTCCAAGGGACCATCAGTACCCACAAGCAACTGTGGCTCACCTTAATTCTCACTGCTACAGGTTAGCTTCCTCCTGAAGTAACCACCTCACCAGTCCTGGCTGAAAGTATGCAGTCTGTGTGGGTCTCCCTAGGCTACCAGATCCACATGCTTGTCTCCTAGCCTGACTGCGTGTAACTGCATAAACACACGGTACTGCCTCATCCAAATCCTTCCCTATAAGGACATGTGCAGGATGGTAGTTTGGTACCCTTGTTGTCTCAAGACAACCTACTATTGGCATGTTGTCTTTCCCATGTACTGGCTCCCTCACCTTTTGTTCCTCACCTTGCCTCCATGGACACCTGTATGCCACATGGCTCCACTGGTTGCATTCAAAACATTTAACCCTAGCTCCTGGACATGTACCTGGACTAGTGGCTTCCCCTGCTACTGGCAGATTCTGTTGGGAAAGTCTGTGCTGCCCACCATGGGTTCCTTTAGATCCATGAGCAGTACTGGGGGTCCCTTTCCTGTGCAGGGTTTCTCTGCTTGTCAGGTGTAGGTCTCCCTTCTTCCCCAACTCATCTGAAGTAGCACATTGTCTATCAGCTAACCAGATCCTCATGTCCTCAAGCAAAGTGTTAAGGGCTTGTTCCCTCACCAAAAGGTCTGCCAGCCCTTCAAAAGTGGTGACCTGACATCCACTTACCCACCTATGGAAATAAGTGCTCAGTGCAGCAACGTATTCACACACACTTTCATCTGCCTTGCGTCTATGCTCACAAAACTTTTTCCTATACATTTCAGGTGTTAGCTTAAAGAATTCTAAAAAGTGATTTTTAACAGCAGTATAATCAAAACATCCAACATCAGACATTTTTGACAAAACAGTTACAGCTTTACCATGGAGTAATGGGGTCAGGAACCGTACCCAGAGCTTTTGGTCAACAACTTACTGCTTGCATACCCTTTCAAACATATGAAAGAAACTATCAAACTTATCCCCCTCTTTAAACTTCGGAAGAAATTTACTGACCTTTTGTGCTTCTGGGGTCTGGTTACTCCCTTCCCCATTACCTCCATGACTCTGGCGAAGAGTCAGCATTTCCTTCTCATGCTTCCTCTGCCACTCATTATCCTTGGCTTCCAGGCGTAGCAGTTTCTCATTCTCCTCAGCCTGTAGACTCCTCAGTTTCTCAGATGCTTCTATCTCCAAACTCCTGGCCTCCAACTCAAGTCTCTTTAGCACCAGATGGATTTTTAATTCCTCTGCAGAAAGGTTGCAATGTCCATTCTCTGAGGGTATTATATCTCTACTGCCACTCTGATTGTCCTCCTGGTTGCTGTTTTCTGATGCAGCTGTAACCAAGGCTGCAATCAGGTCTGCCTTAGTCAGGTTTCCATGCACCAGTCCCCTAACCTGGCACATCTCTGCCAGCTGGCTCCTTGTCAGATTTCCATAGTTCTCTGCTGACATGCTGCCTGCTTACCCTGACTAACTAAGCTAACAAAAGAAATAAATCAATTGTGATCTGAACTCTGAGTATTCACTGCGTGGCTGATTTAGAGTACAAAACACCTTCAGAGCTCACTGTACACAAGCTACAGGAATTCACTCTACCCACACCACTACAAGCCAATTAGCATTTGCCAACCAATTAATATGTGGTGTGGATATCCCACCACTGCCAAACAATATGTGGTGTGGATGTCCCACCACTGCCAAACAATTAATATGTGATGCCTGTGCCCTCACCCAGCAATCAAGGAGCCTCAATCCTCACCACTAACACTAGGAGGAAAGGATAACAAATGCATACAGTAAAGTGCAATTTCCCTTAAGAGCACTCAGAGATCACAGTCAGTCTGGGGCTGGTCGCTCCCTTGCTCTCCAGATCCCCAATAAGAATCCCCACTGGCACAGCTATAGGGTCCAGATCTCAGCCTAGTGGGCAAGCTAAAACCTCCAGCACTCTCTCTGTCCAACCAGTGCTTCATGTCCCTGCCCAAGTAGCTGACCCCCCCCCACACACACACACTTTGAGAAGAGTTTATACAACCACACAGACACTCCTGGGGAAGGCTGGTACAGGTTCTCCAGCTGTGCCCCATTTTCCCAAACTATACAGTAGTACCACCTGCCATCACCCACTAATATTTATCAGCTACTCAAAGGCCCTTAAAAAGGTGTCCAATTATTACTGTTCAATATTATTATCCAATTGGTAGTATAGCCCAGGGCTAAAGCTATTGAAGTGGCTTTGTACAATTTTACCAAGGGCATGCAACTACTCTAAAGAGCTTAAATTATGTCTACAAAAACAGCCACAGTTAAAAGGGTTTAAAAATATTTAATAACAAATAGTCAAAATACAAGACAATATTGTTACTACACTGTGCTAGTCAAGAGTTCAGAGATCACAGAGAAATACTTAAAATAATTCAGTAGTACAGTTCTGACATCACAGAAAAACACTTAGTCTAAGTCTTTCTAGATTCTAGCTATTTCTAAGAAAAAACACAGGTCTAAGATAAACTTACATATAGAGCAAGACATTGCTGGTGAGTTGGATGGCCAAGACAAAAATTGCTTAATCCTGTCTGATTCCCTTTGTTTTTAAAATCACCTTCCTGGTTCACATTACATCATTCTTCATACTTCCCTGGGTTTCCCAGGGTAACAGGCCACATTCTTTAGTAAACTCACACCAGGTCAGGAGGCAAAGCCATTAAGGACATTTATGCATGCAAATTCTGGCCATTAACTCTGTCCTTAAAACAATAAGAAGAATTTGTTCATATAGACCAGCCAGAGTCATGTTTACATCAAAGGGTCACAACCTGCTTTACTTGGTCAGCAGAGTGCACTGTTGTTACATTTTTGCAGTTCCACATGTAACACTATTTTTACCATTTAAGACAACAAGCCTGTGGTTAACATTACTATTTACAGATGACAGAATTATCTCCAAAATTCTATCTGGCTTGGCTAGCAGCCTTCATCTATCTTCACCCAATCTTCACACCCAGTACAGTAAAATATTTATCAGTAGTTAGTGACCATGATATATAGCCCTCGACATTTTGCAACAATGCACTATAGTGCTTGCAAGGGATTTGTAACATTTATTTCTCACTTTAAATCGTATCATCATTGTTTTTGTTTGATGCTATTCTTGTACTTAGTGTAAACATGCAGCATCCTATATTTGAAGCAGTGACTCGTATTATTTGCATGGAATCTATACAGCACGTTTTTAGTAATTTTAACTCTGTATAAATTAATCTGCAAAATACTTGTAAATGAACACTGTGTTTGCTTGTGATGGTGTTCATGGTGTTCATGGTTGCTGTTTACCTCATATTCTCTGAGCTAAAACTTCCATTGCTTTACCATGCACATGCTTTTAAATTGCTAGGTTTGTCCTACTTTTTAAGCAAAACACTGCACTGCTAATTGTGGTATGCTAATTAGATGAGGCTGTGGACTTCCTTCTTGACTGGCATTTTTGCAAACATTGTATTGATATTACTGACTTGCCAATCAAATTTTAAGTCATGTATGATAATAATCTGCAAAATGCATATTTTTTGTGGTTAAATTTTGTCTGTACCTACCACTATCTTGCTCCCCTACACTGTTCATCCTCACCTCTTTCCTACTCCACACTCTTTCTACATTAACATTCCCTATAATATATCTCTGCTTACTCTCCCATCTTACTGCACTCTACTCATTTTTAACTTGAGCTTTCTCTTGGCTTACTGTGAACTATACATCCCAACCTCTATCCTGTCAGCCTCATTGGCTTTCTTTGCATATATTCTTATTTAACTTTCTGTGGTGATATTCCTTATCTAACTGCTCTTTCTTCCTCTTTTAGAAATATTTACCAGTTGCCTGCTTCACGTCTCAAACACTTAATACCCAGCTGAGTGACTGTGATTCCAGAGACAGCGCCTCAAAGAGAAGCCTCTAATTTCTAGGAGTCAAGTCCCCATTCATTACAGCTACCTAAATTATGGTTTTAGCCTGAAATTATTCTGGCTGTAGTTTTATATGGCCAGTGCTTACCACCAGAACTCAGAGACCCCCTATTATCCCTAGTGTTCTCTACATTCTCTCACTTAAGTCTATTTCTGTAAAAAGAAAAATAATTAATAGAATAAAAGTCAAACCATTAACTTACCATCCCTGAATTATACTATACTTTTTTCAGTTCTTTATAGCACACACTCCATTTACTGACACACATTACTTCCAAAGCTCTCTCTCGTACTTAGCCATATCATAACTGGTCGCATACTCTATTCTGCTACCTATTCTCCCTAGCCTATTACCTTAGTTAATTTCTTTCTTCACATTGTAATTTGGCTGTTGATATTCTGTTACACAACTGTATAGAATTTACAGATTGTTTTTTATCCTTTCCAGCCACGGGTGTATCCTCACTCTGTTTGCCCTACTCCTATTCCCACACACCCACCCCATTATTCTTACTTTATATCATATAACTCCTCCCATTACAGTCATACAAGCCAATACTGAACTACTCTGCCACTCCACCTCTCCTCCACCTATTTATAACTTCAATTCATTTTACTTCCCTCTCATCCTCTACTAGTATTATCCACTTACCACATAATTATTCAATAGCCATCCTACCTATATCCAATATTGTATAATTCAACTATTCACCTCCAAATAAACAAATCTCCCTCCCTAACTTTTCTAGTTTCTGCCTCTCCCACCTTACTCTATCTGTACACCTAGACAGATCCTACAACTACATTCATACCTCTCTAGACCACTACCTCTCCATCCCTCCATCTGGAGCCTCCTTCCTTCTGCCATAATGTTTCTCATTACTAACATACTACTCCTCTCCTCCCTATCTTTCTGGCACCTGCTAAGCCTAATATAAGTGGACACAATGTACCCACCTCTCAAATTTACATCTATAACATCTACACAAACCCAGTCTGTCACCAGCTACTCAGAGATATTCTCCAACTTGTATGAAATAAATATACACCTATTCACCACCATTCACTGACATTTCCAATTTCCACCCTATTGCTATTCTCTCCCCCATCTCTAAGATCTTGGAAAGATGTATTCACATTCAACTTCTAAACTTTATACTTCATAACCAAATCCTTTCCCCCACTCAGCATGGGTTCATGCCAGGCCACAGTACTACAACTGCTCTTATATCTGTCATGGATACAGTTAACTGAGCATGAGATGCAATTAAAATTGTGTCCTCACTTTTTCTTGACCTCTGTAAGGATTTTGATACATTTTCCCACCTTCTACATCTTACACAACTGCCTAAACTAGACATCTCCCCCATCTTTAAATTGGCTCTCTTATTACCTACAAATAGACAATAAGCCACCAAATGGCAGCACTCTCTTTCTCCATTCCGTAACACATCTACATGGGTTCCACAAGGCTCCATACTAGGGCCTCTTCTTTTCATTATTTTCACCAACTTTCACTCCACACTTAGTCAAGATTCTATAATACCATATGCATATGACTCATCCGTCATCTGCTCTGCCAACTCCATAGTTGAACTTCAACAAATTACCCAAAATGCCTTTACATCTACTGAAACTTGGATGACTGACAATCATCTTGTCCTGAACTCTCGACAATCATCTTGTCCTGAACCCTAACAAAACTAAACTCTTATTATTCACCCCTAAGAAAACCACTCCCCTAAATATGACTGAGTTCACTATATACTCTCAAATCAAAACAATTATCGAGGACGTGTCTAACGCAAAACTACTAGGTGTAATCTTAGACGATAACTTGACATTTGACCTGCATGTACACAATAGTATCAAAAGCCTCATCAAAAACTGGGTATTCTTTACAGACATAAACACTTCCATAGCCACTCCACGAAACAAACCCTTGCCTCAACCTTTCTTCTACCTTCTATGGTGCTACACTATTTACTAATATTCAGTCTTCTCTGAAATCTAAGCTTGAGACCTGTTACAATAAAATAGCTAAGTTTGCAACTAATGGCAAATACTCATCGCACCACTGTACCTTCTTACACCTAAAGAGCTGGCTTGAACTTCTTCATTACCTTACATACTTACAAGTAACAAGAGCACACGAAATTATCTTCAGACCCTCAGATTGCCCAGCCCTTATTTCTATATTTACTCACAACCATTCAAGTAGGCCTCTCAGATCCGAGAACCAACATCTCCTGAAAGTAGAAAAAAACAAAACCTTCCAGTTGGCCAGATGCTCTACTCTTTCTCAGTTGCCAAACTGTGGAATGCCCTCCCTTTACCAATACGAAGTACTAGGAATGCTTCTTTTTTCAAAACATCAAGGGCAACACATCTCCACTTTATGGCACTGCACATGTGCTAATTCTGCACCCCTCAAAACTAGATTCCCCAGCTTACCACTACTATTGCCTATAATGACTTACTCTTTGTCAAGTCAAACTCTTCTACCGACCAGTATGACTACTGAAAAACTCTATCTACACTTAATATGTTGTAATACCTACTTGATAACCATATTGATTTGATGGATTTATATGTGCACTTATGCTGCATCTCTGATTCATTATGACTGACATGTACCCTTATGTTGTATTTATTGCTACATTGCCATTAATGTTCTTACAGAACTTATCTTCATAAATTGATAGTATATTACTATGTAATTTGTTGCTTATGCTTTTGACATGTTTGCATTTGACTTCTCTTGTGTATTCAGTTATCTTTATATTGTAATGCATTGAATGTGCTTATCAATATGAAGCTTTTACATTTGTGTTTCAACTGTAACTCTTGGCCTATGCATTCAAATGTTACTCATCTATTGTATGTGCTTGTTAATGTGGAACTTTTCTCCTAGGGCTTCCACTGAAAATGGGCTCACGTTGTCCCAATACCAGTAAACAAATGGAAAAAAATAAATAAATCAATAAGTTCTAAAAAAAACACTGTAATGTGCATGGTCTTCTATTGCACAAACACACTAATTGGCCTTGTGAGGCTGTCAGCACTTACACACAATAATGTGTGCAAAAAATGCACCGGCTGCCCAGTCTTCCATATGGCAATTGCTGTAAGTTAATGGCCACAATACCAGTGAGCCAGGGTTTTAATCCATCAAACTTTAGCTTTTATTAATGCTGTTACAATGTAATTTATATTAAAATTAACAATATAAAAATAATTAAAAATAAAAATAACTATGTATAGCAGATGGATTGAGCATACAGATCATATCATATAGATTATACGTCTAACTGTGGTTATCAGTACAATTATTGTTCAGTAATTAAACATTTATTTTCTGAACATTCATGTCACACAAATACATGGTTAATTACACAGTAATTTAATGTGTATATATAACTAATGAGCATGTGTGACAAGCATGTCCACAGTTGCAATGAGCAGTCTGCACACTAATGATTGTAAAAAATATACCTGTCACCCAGCCTTCACTGTGGCAATTGGTGTAAGTTCATGTCTACCACACACGTGAGACAGAGTTTTAATCTAGTAAACTCCAAGTTTTATTAATGCTGTTCCACTGTAATTTATATTAAAATTAACAACATAAATATAATTACACAAAAATGACTATGTATAGCAATGGATATAATATGAATTATATGTGTGACTGATATACTGTCAGTTATTTATCTGTACCTACAAGAGTCTTTTCTGCCCTGGGATGGACTTTATACTTTAGTGATAGTCACATATACATGAATGTATAAAGCAGGGCATTGTCAGGACACACACATACATAGTTAACCACTCACTCTTAAATGTGTCTATATAATTAATTAGCTTGTTTGACAAATACTTCCTCTATGGCAAGGAGGTAAAAACTCCTGTGTGGAAGATTATGTATTGTCTGTTTTACATAGATTTAAATCCCACATTGTATAAAATTACTTTTATCAGTGTGTAAAGCTACCAAAAATATGTCAGGTCATAAAATGTATACACCCTAATATATGTCTGAAAATTTAACTCCTCTAACAGTTACATCAACATTCAACCCATAAACGAGTACCAACTGTCACATGTTGACAGACACTTCTTCTGAGGCAAGGAGGTAAAAACACCTAAGTGGAAGATTATGTGTTATCTGTTTTACATAGATTTAATTCCCACATTCTACAAAATTAGTTTTATCAGTGTGTAGAGCCACCAAAAAATATGTCAGGTCATAACATTTACACACCCCAATACATGTCTGAAAGCTTAACTCATCTAACAGGTACATCAGCATCCATCCCATAAACTAATACCAGCTGTCACATTACCCTTCCTAAATCATAAACTGTCTTCCTCTCTGTTTGGCATTGCTGCTCTCCTCTTACCATCACGCAAAAGCAGTTGGCATGGTTGTGCGGGTTTGCACATTGACTATTAAACACCATATTACAAATTGGTGGGAAAACACTTTAACTGTTGCTGTTTGACCTGTGTGGACATGGCAGGAGCAAGAAAAGAAGGCACCCAATTTAGGGAACAAAGATGGGGCACAAAGGGGTCCAAAATATTCACTGGACTCCTATTAATGTGCTAGAGCCATAGGCTATTGCAGAGGAACTATCCCCCTTTATAAAATCAGAGGCTTGGAATAGTCTCACCAAGACTGTCTCCAGTGTGACTGGCATTCCAAGCACTGGAGAGGAATGCAGGCCACATTTTGATATCCTAAAAAAAAAAGCAGGCACAATGAAACCAGTGGCTGGATGAGGTTTAGGACTGATGACTTCCCACAGTTGTGTAAGTATACAGATAAATATACTTTAAATTATACTCAAAGCTGGAGATAGGCAAGACTGGTATGCATAATGCTCTTTCTTTTTCTCTCCTCTGTATTTTACAGTTGCCCAGGAGAATGCAGAGAATAGGGCAACACTTGCTGAATGTTTAGAAAGACTAAGAGAGGCAAGGGATATGTATGCAGCACAAAATAATTATTGTTATATTAATACTATTGTTCTTCTATACATTAATAGCAAATTAAGCATACATATCTTAACTGTAAAATCAAGCACGTGTGCTTCATTTTGTAGCTGAGGGGAATTGTGATAGTTAATTTAATACTGTATTCAGATGTTCTGGGTTAAAATCCTACAAATACAGACTAAAATAATAAAAAATAAATAAATATTAAGTTTAAATACATTTGCATAAATGCCATGGTGTTAACTTAAACTGTATTACTTGAAAAAGCATATGTTCAATATATGCATTGTGAAGTGTGCCAGCCTAGCTAGATAGACCTTTGTAGATAATTCTATGTCATTGTAAATATTAATATAATCCCCAGGTTTGTTTTGAAAATGTAAAGAAAACTAAATGTAAGAAAACCGTGTTATATGCTGAACTTCAAAAATGTAACCACAGTGCACCCTGCTGGAAGAAAGCTGTTAAGTAAAGAATTACAACTGTGTTTGAACTCAAGCTCAGAGACAGGATATCTGGACCAGCAAATTCTTTCTATTGTTTTACGACAGAGATAATTGCTAGATGTTACATGTAAAAGTGTTTTTTATTGCTGTGGCTTCCTGGCCAGGTGCAGCTTACAAAGAATTTAAAATTTTGAGTTTCTGTTAGCCTGGGAACTAAAGGAGAATGATAAAAATGATGTAACGTGAAATGACTCAGCAGTATTGCGTGTTATCAATTTAAGAGTTTCTCAGAGAGCATTTTGTATCTTGATCTAGCTCTGACAACAACTCACCAGGCACTTGCTTTGCTCTGTATGTAAGTACTATTTAGAACAGTGATTTCTCTTAGAGTTAGATTGGAATTTAGCCAGATTAGTCTAGTTGTTTTCTATATTTATGTCAGACTACCCTACGATATTGTTTTAAAGTTCCTGTGATTTCTGAACTCTTGATTAGCACTGTGTTGAATTGATGAGGTTTGTCTTGTGTTTTTATTATTTATTAAATGTTTTAAAAACTTTCAGCTGTGGCTGTTTTGTGTAGAGATAATTTATGCTTCGGTAGTACTTGCATGTATTTGGTGATACTGTCCAAGCCACTCCAATAGTCTTGCTGCTCAGTCAAACTTACTATTTGGATAACAGTAACATTACACAGTGAAATAGGTCACCCGTTGGCAAGGACCTTATAGTAGCTAATAGTAGTGGTTGGTGGCAGTTGGTACTACCTTATAGTCTGGGCAGAAAAGGGGCATAGCAAGAAAACCTGTACCAGCCTGCCACACACACACACTTTAAGATTTGATTTAGATATAGACACACAGACACTCCTGGGGAAGGCTGGCACACATTCTCCAGGTATGCCCAGGGACATGAAGCACTGGTTGGACAGAGAGGGTGCTGGAGGTTTTAGCTTGAACACTAGGCTAAGATCTAGACCCTATAGCTGTTCCAGTGCAGAGTCTTATTGGGGGTCTTGAGAGAAAGGGAGAAACCAGCCCCAGACTGACTGTTATCTCTGTGTGCTCTTAAGGGAAATTGTACTTTACTGTGTGTGTACTTATCCCCACCCCAATTGTACACCCCTCACTGGTGCTAGTGGTGAGGACTGAGGCTCCTTGAATACTGGGCCAGTGCGTGGGTGTCACATGCATATTGCAAGGATTACTTGGAACAATTCTCAGTCCTATTGTGTAGTTTTTTAAAAAAGTATAGTTAATGTAAAAGTAAAATTATAGTCATATAATAGTAATTCATTGTATGTGACATATGATGGTTCTAAATATCTTTTTCTTTTTTTTTGTATCTTACCCTCCCCTTATCCCTCTTTTTTACTTTGATATGTGTGGTCACAGCATTCTGATGTCATCACTTACTGACAACTAGCAAAATGTTTTCCAGCAAAGGAAGATAGGCCAACCAGTGTGGTTCAGCCTGCCATCCCTCTAACAGCTGCTGCACTGACATCCAGCAAACTTGAGACACAACCTGGTAGTACTGCATCTGCAGCCTTTATACTACCTGCACCCTCAACAGCAGGTAGCATTAACCTGGCAGCTGGTGTGATTTTACACTCCGAGCGTATTGGTGGTTGTAGTGCTTGTGATTTTCTCACCTGCTCGGAGCTTCCAGGCATAGTGCATGAGGTTGTAGGAGGTACCACTGGTGCATGACTCAACCATATGGAGAAGATATTAGCTGGAATGCTGTGAAGAAAAAAAACATCAAGCACTCCAACAGCAAGCTGAGGAAGAGGAGAGTGAGGACAGTTCTTAGGATGAGGACTAGATTCGCACTGTTCCCTTACTTGGCAGATATGGGCCTCCGATGTCCCCTCACTATCCCCAGTCATGGTGTCCCTAACATTTGTGTCCCTCACCATGGTCATCAGTCCCACAAAAAATATCATCCAATGCATAGCTCTTCAATTCATACACATGTCTTCTTGACATACTTGATTAGGATCAATTTGCAATACAAAACAATTGTGTAGTTGTCACCCATCTTTGTTGAGGTAACAGTCCAAATTCATTTATTATTCTATGCATGGTAAGTTTACACTGTTGAAGAAGTGGCAAGCTATGATTCTTTCCTAATTCCCTCCTGCACATTCATGCATTGTTCCAACTTTGTTTTCCCCCCATGCTTGCCCTCCATTTCCTCCACTTTCCTCTATACTCCATTTTCACACTTTTAATCTGGTCAAAAAATAGAATCACACACCACACTCATAAATAATAAATCTTTAATAAAGGTCTTACTTTTTTCTCCTCTGCATGTTCATACAATGATACTATCATACAAACTAAAATACAAAACCACAACACAAGAATCCAACATGGATAAAACCAAACTTTAATCACTTAAATACAAATAATAATATTAAACATAATCACTTTTGTCCATTAACTTTGAACTTCCTCAGATGATACTATCATATTCTATAAAGTGCAATGTGACAGTGTTAAATAAGACATATGTGGTGATTCTAGTGTTACATTGTATGTAATTCAGCTTTTGTATCTATACAGGTGTAATATAAAAATCAGATCTGGTTTACTACTATGTGTGTGGTTGATGGTAGACATTCATTGTATGATCTTTGTAATTCTTTTAATTTCTCTACCACTTAGGAAAGCATTTAACATAGACTCATGCATCTAAAATTCTCTTATTACCTCTGGCCACATGACTTCATTCCTGCAGAGAAGTGGGGGATCTCCTCAACTCAAAGATGCATATACACATTGTGAAGCAGAGTCCTTCCATGAGCCACTGCAAGCCATCTCCAGACCACTGGATGTGTGATTGCTAATTCTGTAATGGGGAGGTACACATGTCACATATGGACAGAGGCAGTATGTAATGCAATCAAATATACACACATACACACATAGGCTTACTATCTTCCACCATATAAATATAGGGAGTTTGGTTTAAATGGTATAATAATGGATAAGATTTTATGTGATGCTGACTGTTAGCTTAGTAATATACTATGACCCTATGAACATATCACATGTCAATATCCCTGTCATTGACATGTGTTGTGTTGAGGTGTAGATGTACTGTAGGCTTCCAAGAGGGTATTACAGTCTGTGTTGTCAGGTAATTTATAGATGTGTGCTGCTGCCATTTGGTTGCATGTTCCTTTCATAACATCTGTAGTAATATGTCTCCTGAGAACTGTTGACATGGGATGATACTACGTATATTGTTGGCTTAGTAAGGCATGTGTTATTGTAGTGGAGCAGAGCAGCATTCCATGCAGTTATCATTTAACCACCAGAGTGACACCTGCAGTATGATGCATGTGTGCATGTGTATACCTACTGTGATGCCCCTGCACTGGACCAGTAATCAAGGAGCCTCAATCCTCACCACTGGCAGCAGTGGGGGATGTACATACTGGGAGGATGTCAAGTACATGCACAGTTAAATGCAATTTCCTTTAAAAACACACAGAGATCACATTCAGTCTGGGGCTGTTTTCTCCGTCCTTCTCCAGATTCCCAATAAGACTCCCCACTAGCTATAGGTTTGAGATCTCAGCTGAGTGGGCAAGAAAAAACCTCCAGCACCCTCTCTGTCCAACCAGGGCTTTGTGTGCCTGCCCATGTAGCGGACGCATACACACACTTTAAAATTTGATTTATATTCAAACACATCGACACACCTGGGAGAGGCTGGTACAGGTTTACTAGCTATGCCCCCTTCTGCCCAGACATATAAGGTAGTTCCAGCTGCCAGCAGCCAACTCTTTATCAGCTACTCTAAGGCCATTAACAAAGGGTGCCCAATCCTACTGTGTAATGTTACTAATAATCCATAGGGTAGTCTGACCAAGAGCAAGGCTATTTAGGAGTGGCCTGTATAGTGTCACCAAATAAATATACAAGTATTCTAACAGTTTAAATATGTCTCACAAATATCAGCCACAAAGATAGGTTTAAATATATTTAATAATAAATAAATAGTAAAAGAGCAAGACAATAGTCAGTAAGTAATCAGTTACAACATAGTTCAAAATCACAAGAAATATTTAAAACAACATTGCAGGACAGTCTCAAACAAATAAAGAAAACATCTAAGCTATACTTTACTATATTACTATATGCATCTAAAAGACTTACTATGCCCTAAAAGCTTACTTATAACAAAGCAAGTGCAGAAGGTGGTGATGAGTGGATGTTCTTGCTAGGTCAAAGACAAAATACAAAATGCACAGTCTCTCTCTCTCTGAGAGAATTGTTAAATTAATATCAAATATTACTGCTGGGTTAGCTTGGATAGCCATCACTTTTTGTCACCTGACTTTAGTTCCCAAGCTAAACCTCTTTTGTCAGAAACTAACAGAATTTAACATTTCTGTGTGAAAAACACATATCTTTCAGATGTTTGAAGAACCTGGAAGTCATAAAGCAGTACAACACTTCTGCATCTCAAGCCTAATAATTTCTTCTCTTCCAAGACAATACAAAAACTTCTAGCTGTAGACATTGTATCTGCTACTGAACTGAAACTGAGAGATACCTTTTATAGCACAATCATAAAACAATTTAATTTCAACTTATTTTCTTGAAGTTTTGTAAGTTAACTCTTTATATTCTAGTTTCTACAGTTTAAACATATACATTTGCACAGGCATATAGTTTATATAAAGTTCTGTTATTTTCCAGTAGGGTACACTGTGGACACATCCTTGAAGTTCAGTACTGTACAAATCCTGTTCAGCACACACTTATGTACCTGTAATTTCATATACACACAGCACACAATTCCAATATAGTGGCAACACAAGCAATTGCATCATGCTGGCATTCACAAATGACATATAACTATTTACAAAATTCCAGACAGCTAGGCTGGCAGTATCTCCTTCTGTTACATTTCTGTATAAATCATATTAACTCATTACATCCGAGTGATGCCTCCAGGTGCATCTGCAGTTAATTCCTACTGACGCCTCTAGGTGTCAAATATTGCTTGTTCATATTTATATAAATAATTCCAAAACTATGCTATGTGTAAGGTTTTAGAAGATTACAACTTAAAGCTTACACAATAGCAAACTCAACAATATTAATAGCTAACCTCTGTCTAGTTGCAGGTAAATAGATATTAACTGTTTTTTTTATGATATTAATTTATATAGATATAATTTTCACATTTTTTCTAAGTATCTTAACAACAAAGTAACACATATAGAACTCTTAGCCTTATATGAAAGCTCCCACCTAGATTAGTAAAATGCTGCTGACAGTAGGTCCATAGATTAGTACTAAGCTAACTGCCCTTGTGGGCCCTTTTAAGTTTATCCAATTTCTCCATGTGAGAATCAACCCCTGCACCTTGTCTCTGTAAGGTAAACACCTTAACCATTATGCTGATCTCCCAAATGTATGTAACTTGAGTGGTTGCTGAGAAATTGTAAGTTGTTTACAAAATATTATAAATGTAATAGTTAGTGTTTACTGTGACTTATAAAATTTGGTTTAAGACCTAGAACCTAAAAAAATACTACCACTATAAAATAGTTTGCACTGAAGAGTTTGCCATTTATACTTCTTTAATAATACTTATGGTTCCAGAGATATAAACATTTGTTTGAAGTGTGAGGACATAATTTGATTATGTGAAAAGGCTTAGTCTCCGCCCATTGGAAGTTACAGTGCAAACTTCCTGAGCTCCATTGGCGTGAATGAGTTAATATTCACTAATGACATAATTATTTGCAGAATTCCAGATAGCTGGGCTGGCAGTATTTCCCTTTTGCCACACCTACCATCAGTAAATGCTCTGTGACATACATCAATACAAATTCATGCTGATTATGTGAGCGCATAAGACTTGTTTCATCCACATGTTGTAATAGTGTGATATACACAAAAAATAACATGTTTTCATTCACTTGCAACCTTGTGAAATTCATTGTATGGACAATTTTATTGCTATTCTCAAGGATTATTGAGGTCATTGTCTTCACCATTGTAGACTATCAGCATTTGTGTCAGTAACTGTTCTGCAGGAGCCACAACCAACTTGTTTGTAATGTGTCTATATATGTTATCGGCCACTGAAACACAGCTTTCCAATGAAAAATATACAGGCATATGTTGTGCAATTGATGTAATTACGTGACATTGCTAGAGCTGTATGAATGTGTGAACAATACCACTGTGTGGCATGTGATGCAAAACAAAGGTTGCATTTGGAGGTGCTGTCACAAACCATTTATTTAAATAAGTGTGAAATGTTAAGGAGAATACACAACTAAATGCAGAGCTGTTTGTGGATGCCACCAGCCATACTCAACCAGAGACAATAACAAAATCTTCTAGCTGATAGTTTGTCTCACACTTCACCCCCCTTGTCCCCACTGACCATCACCCATAGTATACATACAAACATTCATTACTCATTTTTTTTCCTCAGGAGACCAGCTCATATGTACACTCTCTAAGGCTAATAATACAGGATTAAAGGGCCCTGATAATATCCCAGGTTGCTTATACCATGACTTAAAACCTGACATAGCAGACAGTTAGATATCTACTTAAACACAGCCTTCAGACAGACTATGTTCTTGCAGAAGGGCATACAGCAACAGTCATCCATCTGAACAAGGGGGACCATCACCTGCTGCAGGGAAATATACACCTATAGTCATGACCCCCACTCATCTGTGAGGCAGAGCAATCACTCATCATGGACCTTATCAAAAAGAACACACATAATCTCCTAACTGTGTACCAAACACATTTTGATTTGTTAAGGCTACATTATGTCTGTTAAAATTGGTTGACATCTTCAAGAAGGTCACCAAGAGCATGCATGAGGAAAAGGCTGTCATGCCACATAACTTGACCTGGCCAAGGCATTTGTCAAAAAAACACACTTAGGTATTACAGATAAATTGTCTTAAGTGGGCATAAATACCTACATCTCCAAATGGTTAAACAAATAGATCACACACAAGACACATAATGTCAAAGTTTGTGAAGTCACCCCTAGGTAGAGTTTAGTGATCAGGTCTGTACCTCAGGGTTCTATACTAGGTCATTTCCTGTTCAGTATTTAAGTCTCAGAAGTCAAGACAAACTTAAGCATCATTTGTCCAACCAGCTTTGTGGACTACTGCAAATTGTGGACAATCATTGAATCCAAGAATGCTATTAATATACTGCAGAAGGTATTAATACACAAAAATTATTACTGCTAGAGCCATGGAGACACACTATATGAACAAAAAGCACGATTATTTCCTTATGATAGCAAATACACAAGCTAATTACAATACAGACAGCACACCCCTTTGAGCAGACCAGTTTTACGTGACTTGGTACTCATGTAGATAGTAAGCAGAACTTGCACCAGCATGCAACCACAGTGATGACAAATCCCTTGTATGTAACTCCTGAGTGTGGGCAGGGCATTCACATCAAAGGGCATTACAGTCCCATTGGTTTCATTCCTCGTCAAAACAATAATCAAGTACAATGCACCCTTTTGCATATACCTCACCACTCATCTTCCAGGGATGATTTATTCAAGTGTAATCACATTTGCCACAGTGAGCTTCCACACATCTTTTTGTTCATACAAAAGTATTCTTTGTGATGCATAACCATTATGAGTTGACAGTAAAGACTTCCATTCAAGGTGTTATACAAGATGCATGTGTGATACATCTTGTTGTGATGCACCCAGTAAATACATAGCTCATTAACAGCATTGATGACATGGGTTACAGTCATACAACTGTGGATTCTGGCATATATGTGTCATGAAAATGTCTCAACTAGCCAGGATTACTCCAAATCTCCTAATTTAAAATTCAGGTATAGCAGTGTCCCTCTTAATACCTCCCAAAAGTGGGAATTTTTGAGGAAGGTGTGCTTGATTTCCCTAACAGATTATCACTACAGGGGTACAAGTGTGTTCACGCAGAACATGTTAATAAGTCAAAAGCACATATTGTAGGTCAATGACACAGATTAATGGTGGTATTATCCTAATTTGGCCCATGATCGTGCATGCTTCTGTCTACTGCTGTCCATGAGCCTGTTGCTATGTGTCCCAATTTGTTGAGACCTGTGTGGACACTGCATTGATATTCAAGCAATTCTTTTGACACTTCTTCACAATCTGCACATAGCCCCTGTTGAATACACTGTCCTTGCTATTGTCCTCTCCAGTGATCATGTCAGATTGCTTATATCACAAATAATCATCTCCATTGATATGTGACCTTGTCTCAGAGTTACATAATATACAGTTAAGTGTCTGATGTTATGAATATACCAACATAGAAGGTATAATCAGCAGTATGTACTGTATTATGTACATATGTGATTACAGTTCATGCTACAACGGTCTCATCTTTTGGCGTGTACACACATTGTCATGCCCTTATCTGGTATACATTACCATGTTTCACTTGTTACTCATTCTTCATTCCTACCATTCCTGTCTGTGCCCCTTTTTAATACACACACTTCCCCAGATTACTGTCTTTACAATGCAGTATATGTATCCTTGATGATCATCACCACAAACCTTTATTTCAGTATGGCAAAAACATGTTTGTACTATACTTTGCATGGAGTACACTTTCCTACTAGGGGTTAATAATGCATTCATTGTCTTAAATTAAACTGTGGTGGTCACGGTGGCTGTCTATGCAATCCCACAGAACCAGTTTGCCCATAGGTAAACTTGTCGGCATGTCTGAATGTGTTCATGCTGCTTTATACAGTTTTCTGGCTAGCAACACTGTTGCTGGCCATGAAACCTCTTGTGTATTTGTGTAAGTGTGATGCTCTGCATGCATATGTGATTAGCATTGCTGCTCATTGCACAAACATGTAAACTCCATGTAGGCTTTGGACTAAACCTACAGAGAGATTATTGAATCCCTGAGTCAGTCTTTTCTCTGTGGTTTCATCCATAATACAGATACTCACCAACAAAGAGTTAAATAACATTTGCATACTGTTGCTAACATCATCATATTCCTTGTTTTGGGCAGCATTAGATTACTTCTTGTTCTGGATGATTGAGTTAAGGTTACCACAAATATCTAACATGCATTCTAATACTTTTGCATGTAGTTAGAGTTTTAATTTCTAAATGCAGATTCAAAAAACTCAGTATATCATCTTAGGAAAACCCTCCACTTTGTGACAGACAGTGATTTTGGATCCCTTCATTGTGATGCAACATATAATCTTGTGGTAGTTGAGAAGTTCATCACCCACACCGTGTCCCCCTGCCTTAACTAGCAAGAACTTGTGGTACCATTATATCTCCTCCGATGCTTTGCCAGATTCCTCAAGATTGAAGACACACACTTATTAAACCTGATTTCAAAGGAAAGAAGTGTAAGACAAATGCACAGTCATATAGACCCTTAAGTCTTCTTTCAGGTTATGGAAAAACAATGGAGAAGGTAATATTAGATAAGTTATTGTCAGAACTGGATAAGTTGGGACTTGAAACCATATATCAGTATGCATATGTTGAAAACAAATCTATTATCTCCTGTAACATGATGTTCTATAACAATATAATAACAGCTGTGAATGAAGAATTGTGCAGTGATATAATTTATATAGATTTAGCTTCAGCATTTGACAGGGTCATACACAAAACACTGATCAATAAATTAGAACAACTAGATATTGATGTACTCTTGATAAGATGGATAGCTGCATGGCTTACAGAAAGGACATGGAAAGTATCATACAGCAACTAGACAGTGAATAAAAATTCTCTCTTTCTCTCCTTAAGGACTTGCTTGTCAAAAAAAATGTAAATCCAAGAAAACAGTCAAGTCCAAACAGGCTGTGCAAACTTTTATTCCATAAAAACAGGTCAAATGGTGATAAAAACCGTGAGCGCTTTCAGGATAACCCTTCATCAGACAGTGAAACAGCATTCTTGAAGTCTATTTAAATACATTTAAAAACACAACCACCAATCATCTCACTGCCCTTCTTTTTCAAAGGGCTGGTCTTAAAGGTATACATGTATATAACCCTGATGAAATTCTTGATTACAGTCATGGTTTCCCACAGGGATCTGTCCTAAACCCTCTCTTGTTTAGATTGTATCTTTCAGACCTAACTTTTTCATCTGAAGTGTTCTACAGTTTATATGCAGATGACCTAAAATTGGGTAAATTGATTACATGTGTTACAGATAAGGCATGTCTGCAAAAGAACTTAACTAAATTGACCATTTGGGCACAAGAGAATACTATGCTAATAAATACATCAAAAATTAAGCATATAAGATTTGGGGGACATAAATTGAAAGGTGAATGTTTAATAGAGCACACAGTGATTGAAGTGAAGAGCTCTTGGATCATGTGGCCCAGGCAGGTATGACCCTAGCCCTGAGTAGCATCTTGCCTTCACCCAGAATGATACCACAGTATAAGGACAAAATGATTGACTTCAGCCATTGGCTAAGCTTCTGGTATCATTCAAAGGGGATCCAGTATCTGTCTGCCTGGGAAGACATAATCGACAAACCACGATGCTTTGCCAGAGATGGTCTGCACCTGTCACCCCTGGGATTCAGGTTACTGGCTAAACCTGTTCCACCCCTATAGTGCCTTTTTTAGGCAAGGTTCAAAGGATAAAACCACCACCATAACAGATACAAGCATGCAAAATCTGAAGGTAATGCTACTCAATGCTAGAAGTCTAAAACTCAAAATGCACTCTCTCGAGGCACTCCTAAAATGGAGAGCATTGATATCTTTGCAGTAACTGAGACATGGTTCAAGGCTCCAGAGAGCACCCCTGCAATACCAGGCTACAACTCTTACCACAATTTTCAATCACAAAACCAAGACCGAAACACTAAAGGTGGAGGAGTGTCCATATTCACCAATGATATTCACACCTCCAGGCTAGTTGCCCAACACAAAGCATCTGAAATTCTCCAGGTGCAACTAACACTAGGTAAGACTGCAATCCAAATTGTAGCTTGCTACAGATCCCCCACCATGCCCCAAGATTCTCACTACACCTTTCTAAACATACTGGAAAATATTAATATACAACCAAACACCCTAATACTGGGTGATTTCAACTACCCTACCATTAACTGGGAAAACTACTCGGGTACCAACTGCTTTTCCCAACAGTTCTTGGAATTCATAAATTCCAATGCCCTGGATCAACTAATCCATTGTCCCACCAGAGGCTCCAATATCCTAGACCTGGTCATTACCAACATGGGAGATAGATGCTCCACACCAGTGGTCACCCCCTCATTGGTAAGGTCTGACCATAAGCAAATCACCCTTGGCATCTACATCCCACCGCCACCCCCCAGTAAGGAAACCTCCTTAAAGAACTTCTCCAAAGCCAACTTCATGCTACTGAAGTCAGAAGTGACAAACTTCACGACACCCATGCAGACGGGATCTAAAGGTTCGACTGCAGAATCCTACACTAAGGCACTGTACAAGCACATCCACTCGTGCATGAATCGTGCCATCCCAAATAGAAACAAGATGCTCTTTTCCAAAAAAAGGAAGCCAATCTGGTGGTCCTCTGCTATAAACAAACTATACAACAGAAGGAAGAAAGTGTTGCAGAAAAGAGGACAATCCCAGGATGCAAGAAACTCCCTCACCCGCCTCAGTAAGAAGCTGAGATTCCTCATAAAATCCTCAAAAGCTAGTTCCAAAAATAAAATTGCCAAAGATTCCAAAGACAACCACAAGGCATTCTATACTTATGTCAAGAATCTAAATGGCAATGCTCAGATCTGCTCTGAGTTACAACAGAATGACATTAAATATATGGATCCCAAGCATATTGCCAATATCCTGGCAGATTGATTTAGTGCCAACTTCACTCCCCTCTCACCCCCTAAAGGGCCCATCTCAATACCAAAAGATTGCCAAATTCCGGAAATCGTGGCCACACAGGTAGAAACTGCACTCTCCAAAGCTAAGAGTACAGCATCCATGGGACCAGATGACATTCCAGGCTGTGTACTGCATGAACTACAAAATGAATTGGCACCTCACCTAAGTGTCATGTTTAATCATAGTCTCACCTCAGGCTTCATGCCCACTGAGTGGTGCACAGCTACAGTTATCCCACTCCACAAGGGGGGATCCATCTTGGATCCCAGGAACTACTGTCCCATCAGTCTGACAAGCCTGATCTGCAAGGGCATGGAATGCATTATCATGGAACTTATAAACAAAGACATTGGCAACCTTCAAACACTGGACCCCACCCAGTTTGGGTTCGTGAAGGGCCGATCTTGTCTCCTGAACCTGACTGATTTCTTTGAATTAGTCTTCAGAGCTGTGGATGAGGGTAAGGCGGTCCACATAGCATATCTGGACCTCGCCAAGGCCTTTAACACCATCCCCCACTCTGGAATCATAGATAAACTTACTAAGCTGGGCATTAATCCCTACGTCACTTGATGGGTTGCCAACTGGCTTACTGACAGAACCCACACTGTGAAAGTAGCTGACTCCAAATCCAGCTCCAGACAAGTGACAAGTGGAGTACCTTAGGGTTCAGTCCTGGGACCACTCTTGTTTGGCATCTACTTCTCTGAAGTACAGGCCAACACTAAGGGACTCTGGCTAACAAAGTTCGCAGATGACTGCAAACTGGGAGCCATTATTGAACCCCCAAATGATGTGGATATTCTACAAAAGGGCCTTACAGAAACAGATGCCTGGTGCCAGAGCTATGGGCTCAAGCTCAATGCCAAGAAATGTTTAGCTATCCACTTTGGGAAAAACATGTACCCATGAATTACCACATAGGTGGCAGTACACTAAACACCAAAAGTGTGATAAGAGACTTAGGGACACAGGCGGACAGTGGTCTCACCTTCAATAACCACATCACCACAACAGTCAGAAAATCCTTCTATGTGGCACACCTCATCACTAAGGGCTTTTCATCCAGAAAAAAGGAGGTCATTGTCCCACTGTACTCATCCCTCATTAAACCTATTATAGAATACAACACCTCATTTGGTATGTACCTCTCAAGACATCTGCAACAACTGGAAAGGCCGCAGAAATACCTCACTAAAATAATCACAGGCCTAAAGCAGATGCCCAATGCTGATCGCCTTAAAAAACTCCAGCTATACTCTTTCACATATCGTCTACTCCAAGGCGATCTCTGCTTAACATACAAGGCTATGTCAAACCCAGAGCTGTTGGACATGCTACACTTAAAGAAATCCCAATCCCTCAGAACCACACGCTCCAGGGATCTAAACCTTGTCATCACAATAAACAAAACATGCTGGAGGGATAGGTTCCTGACCCAGAGACTTCCCAGACTCTGGAATAGACTGCCCATACATGTCAAGCAGAGCGCCTCTTTGGCCTTCTTCAAAAAGAACCTTGAAGATTGGATGGTTGAAAGGAAATTCACCATGGGGATCACATCAGTCACCCTGCTAGACAGGGGTCCAGGGAAGTAAATAGTGTGAGAAGAAATAGCCAGGGAATTGTTATGGCTAGGCTTGTATAGGCCCTAGGGCCGATAACCTAGTACCAACCTATGAACCTATATGTAAAGGAGACTGTGGATTGGCAGGTCACTAGGGCATTCTAATATGGGATGTACTTCAACAAAATCAATTGTTTGCTGAATTTGCTTGGTAAACATTGTACTATAACATACCATTTCAGAGGTAGCCACTTGCCAGTGAAAAAAATAGTCCCTAGGTCATATGGTCATGATAATGTCACCAAAAATGGGCTGTGCATTTCCCAGTAATAAGTGGATTGATATCCTGGCTTATTATGACCTACAGCGAGGACCCATGCTAACAGTGGGAAAAGGTGTATGCACCTCTACTGGTCAGTAAGTACCTGCCATAAAGCCCAGCAGCCCTGAGTTAATAAGCTACTAGCTGGCCAGGTCTATATCACATAGTTGAAGTGTCAAAACTTTGACTATGTAAATATTGAACCCAAAAGTTCAAAAACTAAAAACTCTGAACACTCAGAACAGCAATTTTTTTCCCAGGGAAAAAAATCACTGTTCTGGTACAAAATGCGGAAACACACAAACACTACATACTGTTTCTATGCCCCTCACACACCCCCTACTTAAATATACCAACTCAGAGATCGCACCATAGTGGAGGAAATAGCAAAGCCATGGAAACGGCCCACCAAATTCTTTCCCTGGGAAAGAATTTGATGTTCTGCGGCTTCATTATTTTTAGACTTCGAACTTCCCAGTTCAAAGTTTCAGCGTTCGGATATTTGTGCATTCGGACTTATGATATACACCAGTAAACCAACGTAAAATGGCTCCAAAAAAGACTGGAAACTGTAAACCAAACGAGCAACCAAATAAGAGCCGAAGTGGATGAACGTAGTTTATTCACACAAAATGCACAGAATGAACGCTACTAATAATACAACTGCGTTTTCGTATAAACACTTCCTCAGATGCTGTAAACACACGTAAATCATCTCATTTATATACCGTGACAACACTCGAACTAAATTTACTATTGGATGACCAATCAACTTCATTAATATGAATAAAATAAGATTAAATTAAATTTTTAAAAATCAACTATTTATAAAAATATTAAACTCATCCAGTCAAATACTATAATGTAAAATAATATTTATAACATACCCTATCAATTTTAAAAAATATTTATTCTAAAACAAATATGTATCAATTTAATTCATTGTCAAATGTTCTATAAACACAATGATTTACTGACCTCTAGTGGAGATATGAGAGACAACATATTTATAACAATATTACAGTTTAGCAGATCTCAGCTTTAATACTGATGTAATAGACAACATGTCATTGAGTCCGGGTTCCTTAGTGGCTTCTAAAATGATTTGCCAATATAGTTCCCGGTACTCTAATTTTGCTTCCCACATCCCTCCCCGTATTTCTTTTGGCACAATCTCCAGAACAAAAAAGAAAAATTTTGCTTGTGTACATGTTAACTTATGTCGATACAATGCATTTCTGGAATTGGCCTTATTAATTTCGTAATGATATTCATAAACTCTAGTCCTTAATTTACGTTCTGTTTTTCCAACGTAAAAGGAAGCACATTCATTACATGTAACTAGGTAAACCAAACCACTACTGTTACAGTTTGCATACCCCTTGCTCGTTATTACTCTATTTCTACTAGAAATTTCAACTGGGGATGCGTTCATGATGTGCATACATTGGGAGCAAGCTCCACATTTGTATGTACCATACTTTGTGTGAGTATCAGTACGTCCTTTTCCAACCCTATACTCAAAAAGATTTTTAAAATTCATCCCTCTTCTGTAGGTAAACTGTAAATGTCCTAGTACTGTTGATGTGATATCAGTGATCTGCATAAATTTGTCCCATTCCTGAGTAACTACCCTTTTTATAATATTTGAATCACCATTATAATCTAAAATAAATAAATCCTTTTGCTGATTGGTTTCTTTACAGGGAACCAAAGGTGAAGGTTCACTTATATCTTGACCCAATATGGGAGCAAACCTACTTTTCCTACCTACACTAACTTCATCAGTTAACTGCTGTATTAATTCCGTTGGATAACCTCTGTTCATAAACATGTCACTGATATTTTGACATTCCACTTTAAAATCTGCTTCTTTTGAAGTCATTCTGCTCACCCTAACCAACTGTCCCTTAATAAGATTTTACTTTTGAAAATAGGGATGTCCACTGTTAAAATGAAGATATGAATTTGAGAAGGTTTTCTTTCTAAAAATTTTGGAACAGAAGTTTCCATTTTCCTTTGAAACACAAACATCCAAAAAGTGAAGAATATCTTTATCCATAGAATAAGTGAAATTCAGAAAATTAGTGGTACTTTGTACATAATCCAAAAATTCAAAAAACTTTTCTTCAGTATCCATCCATAACAGACAAATGACATTTAAAAAGCGTTTATATAATGACCAACATTCCTTAAACCTACTGTTGAGAATGAATTTGAATTCCCACCAAGAAAGAATGATATTTGCATATGTGGGGGCACAACTTACCCCCATCGCTACTCCTTTATTTTGTTTGTAAAATTCTCCTTTAAAATACATGAAGTTGTTATTTAACACAACCTCCATGAGAAGGAGAATATTATTAAAGTCATTTTGTGAGAAATTCCCAAATGTTAACATAAATTCTTCTAACCAATTCAAACCTGTATCGTGCGGTATACAACCAAATAGGTCCACTTTATCCATTGTAATAAATATTAAGGTGTCACTATATACTTCTGATTTTAACTGTCTCAAAAAGTCCCACGAATCTTTAAGAACTGTGGTCCCTCCACATGCTAGTTCTTTACGTTTACTATCCAAATATTGAGCAATAGGTGCTGTAATGGCACCTTCTGAGGAGGCAACCAACCTTAAAGGTGGATCTAACGGACATTTATGAACCTTCAGAATACCGAATACCAAAGGAACCCTGGGAAATTTGTTGCATAGAAATTTGTGTGTATCAGAATCAATAGAACCTTCCAACAATAGGTCCTCCAGGATCAAATGGATCCTTGTGGTGGCAATATTAACCTCATTGATTGAAGCTACACTATATTTGAGCGAATTCTGAAGTTCATTTTTCATTTTGGATTCATATTCAATACTGTCCATGATGACCGTACCACCCCCCTTGTCAGGTTGCATAATTCTAATGTTACGATCGGATCTTAACATATCCAAATATTCCCTTTCTTTACTTGATAGATTGGAATGGATTTTATGTTTCAGAACTGCTTTTCTAATTTCCTTTTCCATGATATATTCCAAATTTTTTAATTGTGGATGTAATGGGGGGTTAAAAATACTTTTTCTTTTTGATGTTGATTCTGGAATGGTGTTTGTTCCTGATTTACCAAAAAATATAGCTAAATTCTTTTTCCTAATGAATATCTTGAGGTCAACAATAGTTTTAACTAAATCTGCTTTCCTGAATGGAATGTATTTGAACCCCTTAGAAAAAAGTTCAAAATGCCCTTGGTCTATGATAATGTGACTGTAATTGAAAATATTATAACCCTTGAAAGTGTGCACTTTGTCCAACACTACTATTGAATTTCCCTGGTGATCCCTTAGATTCATTTGATCATTCTCCTTTTGTAATATTGATTGTTGTAATTGTAATAGGTTTGAGGTTTGTTGCTAATTCTGTTGGACCTCCTGGGTAAAGGGGGAAATGGTTGATCTAAAGGGAATTCCCCATCATCAGTAGAAGACTGAAGAAAATTATTGTCCATTTCCCTATATCTATCTTGATAGTTCCCTTCCATCAAAGTAATCCAATAGTAAATTTAGTTCGAGTGTTGTCACGGTATATAAATGAGATGATTTACGTGTGTTTACAGCATCTGAAGAAGTGTTTATATGAAAACGCAATTGTATTATTAGTAACGTTCATTCTGTGCATTTTGTGTGAATAAACTACGTTCATCCACTTATGATATACACCCAGCTGGCCGGTGTCCAGGTGGCCAGCCTGGGTTACTGGGGAAAGCTCTGTTGAGTGAAAGCTGGAGTAAAACCAATCAACCTGCCAAAAACTAAGGGTCGCTACACTAAATATAGGTTCACTGCAGGATGCATCCTGGAAGTGGATCACATGATTGTAAGAAGGAAAATGGACGTCCTGTTTATCCAGGAAACAAGGTAACAAGGTAGTAGAACAAAGCCACTGGACTAGGAATCCAGAATCTACTGCTGAGGGGGAGGACAGACTAGAAGTGGTGTAGGAATTGTAGTGACAATGTCCTCTGAATCAGTGTGGTATGTCATCAGAATTACTGATAGACTTAATTAACATTCCAAAGAGCTGAATTACAGTATTGTGTTTGACAAGAGACTTATGAGAGTCTTACAGCAGACTTACACTGTAAGGTATTGAAGAAGGACTAGTACTATTTTTCTGATACCTTAAAGAATTTGATTAAAAACTGTTTTAAGTTCATTTTCAAGCTTATGATGTTACTACCAGAGTCAACAATTTCTTTGCAGCCTAATAGGATAAGGCCATAGTCACAAAGTATTTTAATGCAATGAAATTTTGATCTATTTAATTCAGATCAGATGTGTTGTGTAATATTTATTTTCAGTATTGTAAAACATGAGATACAATTTAATGATTTATTGTTTATTTTCTTCTGCTTGAAAGACCCATATGATTTTCAGTTTTGTTTTTTCAGGTGTGTCAAAGAACTGTATATAAAAACAGATAACCCGATGTTTTATATAGTATTCCTAAACATAACATTGTAAGTATTAACTTCCTTATACAAATGCTTCAAGTCTCATATATTAAGCATATTACAATTTTCATATAGTTATCTAACATACTATAGTAATTCACTACTTCAAATATTCTTTTTTTTTAAAACATTGTTATTAAGATTTTATAACAATACATTTTGTTTGCAGACATTCATAAAATAAATAACTTGCAATTCAAAAATAAAATAAATGATAGATAAGGTCAACTAAAGTATTTACAACAGTGTCTAAGTATAACAATATAACAGAGTATCAAAAGAACCATAATAATTTTATCAAACTATACTTGTATCTTTATCTAGAATATTTTTTTAAATTGGACCACATATTATATTATATCAGGGGTCCAGGGAAGTAAACAGTGTAGGAAGAAATAGTCAGGGAATTGTTATGGCTAGGCTTGTATAGGCCCTAGGGCTGATAGCCTAGTACCAACCTATGAACCTATAAGAAAAAGGTATTTTAACTGATCTTGATTTGATAGTCATTATTTCTAACAAACACATTTCCGCAAGAATATTTTTGAATTCATCATATGAAGGAGTATATTCAGATTTCCAGTTTCCGGTTATTGTTTTTCTAGCTGACCATAAGAGAGGATACTTAACTTTTCTTACACATTTGGGAATTGGAGTATTAAAAAGAATTAAGGATTTAGTTAACATAAAATTGTCTATTAAAAGTGTTTGAAGGAGACTATTAATTTTCTCCCAAAATTTCTTTAAAATTGTACAATCGTAAAACATGTGTGACCAATCTGGTTTAGAGTCTATTTTACATCTCCAACATAACATTTTATTCTTGCTAATCAATTCTAATTTGTGAGGTGTGTAGAAAACTCTATTTAAAAATTTCCATGTATAAATTCTGCATCTAAGAGATGAAGTAATGTGTTTAGATGATTCCATAATTATTTTTTTTATCCAATTCAATGGGTGTTATATTATTTATTGTGGTAAAATAATTCCAATAGTTTTCTGGTATATTTTTTTACTTCTTTATTAATTATTCTGTAGATAGTTGATATTTTACAATCTATACTTACATTTTGATGTATGTAAGACGCAAATAATTTTATTAATTTAGGTATTGGTGATCTTGCATTTTGTGGAATTAAGTTACTTTTTTCAGGCATAAATTCCATAAAAGATTGAAGATGAAGCCATGTAGTTCTAGCTAGTCCATATTTTATTATCGACTGTTCTAATGTAATTAAATTATCATCTTGAATAAACTAGAACCAAAAAATAAGATTTTTTTTCTTTCAGTGTTAAGATATTAGCCAAATTAGAAGAGATTATAACACATTTAGTGTACACAATAGGAAACAAAATGAATATCCAGTTTTTATAAGTTATATTCTTATATATAAAGCTTTGAAAGTATTTTAGTAAATGTTTCATATAGTGAGTTAAGTTGTTGGGGAACTTGTTTAAAGTTAAATGACTTTCAATAATCCAATTAAAAGGATTATTTTAAACTAAAAGTTTATTGGAGTTGGTGTTTTCATTTATGTCAAAACAAAGAACTTCTAGGAATTCTTTCCATTTAGCTGTATAGTTTTTATTTAATAATAGTAGGAGAGTCTTGATCACTGAAGAGATAGAATATAGTTCTAAATCTGGGAGGCTTATACCACCAAAAGACCAATCTCTCATATGATTTATAATTGATATCCTAGGTTTATTTGGCTGCCACATAAATCAAAGGCACTATTTATGTCTAAGCTTAATAAAGTTAAGCTCTTCTTAGATTCATTAGCATGATCAATAATGGTTAATATCCTTTTAATACTATCAAATGTATTCCTATTTAAAATAAAACCTGTTTGATCTGCATTAATTAGTCCAGGTAGAAATTTCTTAAGTCTGTTTGTATAAATGGTCATAAAGATTTTATTGTCAACATTTAAAAGAGATATTGGCCTATATGAGGAACACTTAGATGGTTCTTTATCCATTTTCAAAATAGGAGAGATAAGAGTATATTTCCAAGAGGGAGGAATAGTAAATGATTGTTGACATTTAGTAAAGACTTGGTGTAATAAAGCAAGTGGTTCATTAGAAAATAATTTATATATTTCTGATATGATCCCATCATTACCTGGAGCCTTATTTTGTTTTAAGTTATTAATTTGATTTTTAATTTCTGGGAGAGAGATTGGTTTATCTAATGCTTTAATTTGTTGTTCCCCTAATTTATTTTAGTGTATTTCTTAATAAAATAACTTATTTTAACTTTTGAATCCAAAATGTCTGAATTCTGATTTATCTTAGTGAAGTAATGTTTAAATTCCATTAGCATATTTCCCAAATCTGTTACCATCTTCTTATTTTTTTTCAGAATAAATCTCTTTAATATGATATATTTTATTTAGTTTTTTTTGGTTTTAATAACTAGTTTCTTTAATGATTTAGGATTAGTGGAAAAATTTATGAGCTTAAATTTTTCTAAATTAATCTTGGTTTTATGATTTAAGATTTCTAAGTATTTATTATTCAAGAAACTGATTTCCTCAGTCCTAGTAGTTTTAGATATTTGATTTTGTAATTTAGCTTTATCAATTTTTTTCTTGAAGAGATTTTAATTCTTTATCCCATAACTTTTTTTGTTAAGATACCAATTAATTATTCTCCCGTATAGGTAAGCTTTCAAGGCATCCTATATACATATATATATATATATATATATATATATATATATATATATATATATACACACACACACATATATATATATATATATATATATATATATATATATATATATTTATATGACTGAAGTACCTTCAACACTGTTTGTTTTGATAATTTTTTTTGTTTCAGAGTTAACAAAGTTTTTGAAATCGGGTAATGTGGTTAGATATGCTGGTATTCTTTTAATTTGAGGGAAATAGTTGGAATGCATTAGCAACTCAAATGTTATTTCATTATGATCCATTAATGGGCATGTTTGTACTCTAACCCCTTTTAAATTATTAATTAATTGGTTTGATGTGTAAATTCTGTCAATTCGGGAGTACGTTCCATGTCTCGGAGAATAGTATGTATAAAAAAGTGAATTGGATTCTGCAAGATCATTAATATCTCTCATATGGTATGATTCAATGAATTCAGTCAATTTTTTTGATGATGATATAATCATCCTTTTCTTGAAAGCAGTAGAGTCTTTTTCATTTACTATACCATTGAAGTCTCCTGTAAGTATGATGTTTCCTTTGGAAAGGTGTATTATTTGATCCAGCTGTTGTTTGACTGTATGGCTAGCTATTCCGGGTATCCAGTATACATTAATAAAAGTGTATATCTTTTTATTAAGTTCTAGTGTGGCAGCACATAACATACCTTTATCATCACTATAAGTATTTAATATATTAGACATTGGAAATGTATTATTCCATAAAATAACAACACCTCTCTTTTTTGTTGATGATGTGAACTTGGTAGTACTGTATATATTTTATTATTAAGTCTATCTATGTCTTCTTTTAATAGATGTGCTTCTTGTAAAAGGACTACATTTGGATTGAAAATATTAAAATATTTATATAGATTCCCTCTTTTGCAGCTTTTATTCAGTCCATTAACATTAATGGAGATACATTTTAAGGTTGACATTTATATTAGTAAATGTTTTATTAGAATTAGAATTACATTTGCAGTCTCTAAACAGCAAGCATTATTCATGTGCATGTTTCTTCTTACTATATTTGTGAAAGAACAGCCAGATTGTAATCCAATTAAAAAGAAAATTAATAAGTAAATTTGTTTTTTATTTGAATTAGACACTGTAAAATAAATAAGATCTATGTACAGATAAATAAAGATTATATACATTATTATCCACTTCATGGAGTTCAAAGACTTCTGATTCAAACAGAGACTGTTTGAATCAACGAACCCTTTACTAGCAACAGCTAACTTCCCTCCACCAAATTTGAAATTTAACAATATTAATTTATGACAAAATGTATAAAAAGCTGATATTTTATGTGTATTTCAGAATTAGGTACCAAAATTGATAACTCAAGGTATTTATCTATTTTCTATTATACTAATTGCAAATATTTATATTAAGATTTATTTAGATGTAATATAGATGGAGCAAATTATTAATGTATTTAATAATGTATTACAAGAATAAATGTTCTGTTTGATGTATGCATCAAAGCTTTTTAAATGCTTTTAATTATATTTAAAGACCTGTGATATTTACATGTAGAATTAATTTACTAAGTGTGTATTATAATATTAAATATGTTTATTAAAGAAAGTGTTCCCATAATTGGAATCATACTAGACAATTTGTTACTGACATATTAATATAAAGAAAAAGAGTTATTTTATAATAAAGTTAAACATTTATATGATTATGTACCTTGAGTATGTAGTTCTTCTTCTCTTCTTTTTTCCACTTTTAAAGTTTTATAGTTGCTTAATGCAATGTCCTTTTTATCATTTGAACATTCTATTCACTTCCTGTTGTGTGAGTTCAAAGTTCACAGCATTCATTTCAGATCCACAGCTCTGCGAGAATTTAATTCAACGAGGGTTAACTGTCTCAGAAATTTGAGGCTCGAGAAAGTGTTCTAAAGGTTAGATGAAGCTTTCTCTTAATTCTCAGACAGTTTCTTGTATGTCCTTTTCAGCGGGAAAGTTAAAAAAAAAAAAAGTTTGAGTCTCCAGACTTGCAACCACAGCATTACACAAAAAACAAATGTATGCCTATCAAGCACCACAATAACATTTTTTATATCACTAGTGCCTCAGTCAACAATATCCCAGAATCGACTATAGAAAGGCACAAACAGTTTAACAAAGCAACAAAATGAAGCAAGGAAAAGCTGCCAAAGCATGTCATGTGCAATCCTACCCTACCAGCATCAAACCCATGCATTGCTACACATCAACCAGATCTCTCCCAAACTACATATGACTTAATTTTCATATGAATATATACTATTGAAATTTCCCCATTTACAAGTATATATCTCAACAGTTTCTGACTTTGTTTTATATACATATCTATTTAGACTTGCATACTCTCACTCATGCAAACACATACACACATACACATATATACACATAGACATCTACATATTCAAACATACATATTTTAAACAATATTATTATTATTATTTTTTATATATACATTTCTCCCTTCTCCCTTTCCTCAACTGAAACATGTTATAACAGCAAGGTTACTAACCTGTAAGCTCCAAGAACCATAGATAATATAAGGTATATTTCAAAGTATTATTAAAAAAGTGAACATATATCAAAAGGCACACAGTCATTTGTCCTTTAACTTTTTCTTGTTTTCCATAGATTTCCAGGTGTTATTCTCTGCATTTCTTTTTAATGTAGGATTTGTCCATTCCATATCTTCCAGTTTGTCAATTATTTTATTTGTTTTAATGTAGTTGACAGCAGTGTTAAAGTCATCAAAAACCTTTATTCCATCTGTGAGAAATAATTTTAGTCTAGCTGGAAACAAAAGGTGCACTTTTATTTGATTCTTCTTTAGCTCCTTAATGATAGGTAAGAAGAGTTTTCTTGTAGTTATAACTGCAGAAGAATAATCATTATTGAACGAATGATGCTGTCATTTATTTTTATAGGGGACTTAGACCATGCAGTTTTTAATATTAGTTCCTTATCTTTTGTTGAAATAAATTTAACTATAACAGATTTGATAGTATTTTTATTAGTAGAAGAAACAGCAGATATGTGTGTCCTTTCAATCCCAAATGAAAGTGCTTCAGGGAGATTCAAAGCAGTAGGAAGCCAAGTGGTTAAAAAACTCACCATATTGTTTTCCTCTATGTTATTTGAAAGTCCAAATATTAGTAGATTATTCCTTCTTGATCTGTTTTCCAGATCTTCCAACTTATTTTCTAGTGCAGTATTCTGTTCAGGAGGAATTCTATGTTGTTTTCTCCTTCTTAGAGTCTTCCATCTACATCACTGAGTGATTGTTCCATGTCACAGATTTAAGATTTCTGTAGCTGTAATTCTTTGTGTATAAGATCCATCTGTTTTGAACATTTCTGTTCAAATATATTTATTTTTGTGTCCGTTTTGTCTAGTTTCGGAGACATCTCCTGCAAGGTTGTTGTCAAGGATAGAAGTTCTTTCTTCAGAGAGGAGTCTGAGGAATTGCTTTTGGAGTAACTCATCTTTCAGGCAGAAGTGCTATAAATGTTGTCTGAAGATTTTGACAGGAAAATTTCAAAAAAATCAAATGATTTTTTACAATAATCCACAGGTAGGTTTGTAGATATTAGAAATATTAAATTAAGATCAAATGTATTATTTTTTTAAGTATAAATCCTGTCAGAAATATAACAGGTTGGCAGAGCTAGAAGAAACTGCTGCTAGTCAGTGAACACCTTGGACACCTACTTCAAATATTCTGTAATCATCTGATTAAGGACAATTATTTTTACTTATATTTGTTGAAGGTGACCTTTAGAAAGTATACTCTTTAGTAAGAGTTCAATGTACATTTTGAATTCCTTGGTACATGCTAATCAAAGACAAAGCTGATCTCAGGGTTAATGATGTTGAACTTTTTTCCCTCTCTTTGCCCCCTCTGTCAGTTGATCATCATCCCCTGGGTCTGCATCAGCAAGATGGGGCCTCATTCAGACAGCTACCAGGGGTGATTATTTATTTATTTATTTTTTCCTCTGTACCTTTTGCTCGCACAGAGTTTGAGGCTGCACAATGGGATTACGGGAGAATGTCTCCTCATTTCTGCAAGGTATGGTTTCCTGGAGAAATCCCTACACCACTCCCCAAGGCATAAGCAGTGAGCTTCTCAGTCTACAGCAAGTTAGCAATGCCCAGTGTGTCTCTGAATGCATGCAACCCCTCGCTCACCCTTCTGAGAGGCAAGTGGGTCATGCCTCTTCACTTCTTCCGATCCTTCCCTGGTTCCACCAGTTCAAGGGGCCATGAATTGAACTTAGGTTACCTAGGTCAAAGCTGGAAATCTGTAACCTACACCTTAGAGCCAGGTTATCTTAGACTTTCATGTCTACATATTTCCTCAGGTAATATGAATATTTTCATCTTTATTTTTTTCTCTTGCTTAACGATGTATAAACAATCCATTTTTCATAATGATTACCTAATATAATGGTAACGATAGATACATGTAGAATGAACTGGCATGCAAGGGGATATGCCATCATGAGCTAGTGCTCCTCTCTTGTTAGGTATAACTGTTTATACTTTGTGGCATTAAACCATAGTATTAAGGTTGAAACTATTATGTTGTGTGTCCAAACACTGTGAATGCTAAATATAAAATGAACAGGAGTGTTTTAGTGTTTATAGATTCATAGGGTCATAGGAGACTACTAAGCTATTGGCCCTAGGGCCTTTATAAGCCTTGTTCCCTTATTGACCATGTTGTATGGTCTACATTTGCAGAGCAAGTCTATGATCAGCACCGACTACCCTTATGCAAGATGGACATAGGTAACACCCATGGAATAAATTTACGGTCTCCCATCTAGTTGTCTAAGTTACGCTTAAATAGGGTCATTGAGCAGTCCTGTTTTACGTGAACTGAGAGTTTGTTCCAGAGCAGTGGCAATCTCTGGGAGACATATCTGTCTCTCCAGCATGTCTTTTTAATGTCACAGGCTAGGTTAAGATCCCTAGAGCAAGTGAATTTTGTCCCATTTGACTTGCGGATGTGCAGCATTTCCATTAGGGCAGGGTTCGAGATTACTGTGCAGGCCAGAAACAAGTCACCATTCAGCAGCCTAGAAGATGCAGAGTACAGTGACAAGGCCTTCAGTCTCTACATGTAGGTCATGTGTTGAAGGCCCAGAATTTTCTTGGTGAGAAACATCTGGGGTCTTTCCAGCTGCTTTAGGTGTCTGGTGAGGTATATACAGAAGAGAGCACTGTACTCTATTAGTGGTCTGATGAAAGATGAGTACAGAGGAGTTATAACATCCTTATCTCTGGATGTGATGCCCTTACTTATGAGATGTGCAACATAGAAGGCTTTCCTCATCACCGTGGACATATGGTGTTCAAAGTTAAGGTTGCTGTCAACCTGTGTTCCCAAATATCTTACCACAAGGTTTGAACTAAGGAGGGGGGGGGGGTACTGTTAATATTGTAATTTGCAGGAACCTCCCCTTTGCCGAAAGGGATGATGATGCATTTTTTTTTTCTTTGCATTTAGTTTAAGTCTGTGGCTTTGGCACCAATCATTTGACTGTGCAATCCCTTTTTGTAGTATGTCAGCGTCAGTTGCTGTGGTGGTGCAGTGGTTAGCATTGTCGCCTCACAGCAAGAAGTTCTCCTGTCCGATTCTCGGCTGGAGTGCCTTCTGTGTGGAGTCTGCATGTTCTCCCCGTGGTTGAGTGATGCTGAAGACATGTAGGTAGGTGAGAGCATGGATGGGCTTGCCTTTGTTGAAGGTTGGGTGTCAGGCTGGCAACTCTGCATAAAAATCCACTGCCAGTCATGAGCGGACTGGAGTTCTGCTGTGCTGACCCCTAACTGGGAAAAGACGAAAGAGACTTTTTATTGTGGAACTCAATGATTGCACCCAGTTTGCAGTCATCGGTGAACTTGGTAAGCAACAGGCCATCTATTTTCACCTGGACTTCTCAGAAATAGATTCCAAACAGTAGGGGGCCCAGCACAGATCCTTGTGGTAAACCACTGGTAACTGGTCTGCTGGTAGAGGTGGAGTCCCCAACTTTGACTGTATGCTTTCTGTTGGTAAGCCAGTTGGCTACCCAGCTAGTGACATATGGGTTAATTCCTAGCTGGATGAGTTTCCCACTGATGCCTGAGTTGGGGACTGTGACAAAAGCCTTGGCTAAGTCAAAATAGGTTGTATGTACGGTTTTGCCTTCATCCAAGGCTTTAGTGACATTCTCAAAGAAGTCCACCAGATTTAATAACCATGATCTACCCTTAACAAAGCCAAACTGGATTGGATCAACAGTTTGAAGGTAACCTATGTCTTTGTTGATAAGATCCATGATGATTCTTTCCATGGCCTTGCAGATAAGGCTGGTTAAACTTATGGGTCTATAGTTCCCAGGGTCAGTTGATGGACTTCCTTTGTACAAGGGAATTACTATTGCTGTTTTCCAGTCTGCTGGGACAAAGCCAGTACTTAGACTGTGGTTGAAGAGAGTGCCAATTGGTTATACTAGGTCTTGTTTTATTTGATTTATTAGGCAGCGTGGGATGTTATCTGGTCCCATAGAGGCTGTGTTTTTGATCATGGAGAGTGTGGTTATGACCTGCTCTTTGGAGATACTTGGTAGAGGACTTTTGACAGGTATGCTTTGAGGTATGCCCGGTGGGGACAGGGGGTGATGTTTGCACCAAATCTGTCTGCTAGCAGGTTGGTGATGTCCTCAGGGTCAGTATGAGTGATACTGTCCACTACCAATTTGGAGCAAAGCTGGGCCTTTTCATTTAGATTTCTGACATAGCTAATGCTTTGTGATTATCCTTAGCTAGGGATGCTAGTTTAGCTTCATAACTGACTTTACAGGACTTTACAAGATATCTAATTTACTTGTTCCAGCTATGGAGAGTGTCCTTTTTCTGCTGAGTCAGTTCCTCTTGTTCTTAGACATTAGTTTCTTTCTCTTGTATAATCTATTTATGCTTGATATCCATCAGGGTGGCTTGTGTTTTTGTGAGAACCTTTTTTTGATCCATTCAGGTACAGCCAAGTCTATACATTTGTATAGGTGTTTATGAAAGGCATTTGTGTACAGTTCTGTATCGGAGTCATTGTTGACAGTGGCAAACGGGGTGTTGAAACTATTTATGCCATCATTTAGGAGGCTATAGTTTGCTTTAGAAGAATTTTTCGTCCTTTTTGCTCTTGAAGGGGTCTCAGGTATGATTGTTACTTTGAATGAGACTGCTTTATGATCAGACCTTACCAGGGTGGGCAACACACAAGGGGTAGTGCAGAGACCCCCTATGAGGGTGAATACTAAGTCTAGGAAATTCAAGCTCCTTGTGGGGGTGCAGACTATCTGTTTCAGAGAATTTGAATCAATGAAGTCCAGGAATCTTAGGATGAGCGTGTTTATGCTCATATGTGACTCCCAGTTGATGGAAGGACAGTTGAACTCACCAACGATGAAGGTGTTTGGCTGTATAGTGAGTGACTCAAATAGGTCCAGGTAGGCAGAGTGGTTCTCATGGTTCATGGTGGGGACCTATTGCAAACAATGATATGGAATGAGGTTTTACCTACAGTTAGTTGGTCTTAGAGTAGCTCTGGGGAGTTGTACTGTTCTCTCTCCTAAATAAAATGTGTGACCCCATGAAGAAAGGCAACATGACAGACCGGGGAGGAATGAAAATGACTTAGTGGAAGACTCATGAATGGAGAAAGGCAACAATCATCCCTCTGCACAAAGATGGGCCATCTATAGACCCTGGAAACTACAGACCCATAAGTCTCACTAGTCTCATATGTAAAGCCATGAAAGAATTATCATGGAGATGATCAATAGAGATATAGTAAACCTCCAGATACTGGACCCAACACAGTTTGGTTTTGTCAAGGGCAGATCATGCCTACTCAACCTGGTGGACTTCTTTGAGAAGGTCACTAAACCAACGGATGAGGAAAAATCATTCACACTACCTACCTTGACCTGGCCAAGGCATTTGACACAATACCTCACTTGGGCATTGTTGATAAACTCATGATGCTAAGTACTAACCCGTATGTCACCTAGTGGATAGCCAACTGGCTCACAGACAGGACCCAGAAATTTAGAATTGGAGAGCCCACCTCTACAAAGAGGCCATTCACAAGTGGAGTCCCTCAGGGACCAGTCCATGGACTGCTCGTTTTTGGCATTTACTTCACAGAAGTCAAGGCCAATGTCAGTGGTCTCCGCCTGACTAAATTTGCAAATGATTGCAAGTTAGGAGCTGTCATTGAATCTCACACTGACACAAATGTTCTCCAGGAAAGGCTGACACAGACAAACAATTGGTGTCAGAGCCATGGACTAAAACTAAATGCCAAGAAATTCATAATAGTATCCTTTGGGAAGCCATCCATCCCTGGTAACTATCATATTGACAACACACCCCTTAGAGTTTATCCAGTAGACAGGGACTTAGGGACACACATAGATAGTAATCTAGCCTTTGACCATCATGTGTCTACAATGGTGAGGGAAAAATTCTGTTTGCACAACTTATAAACAAAGATATGGCATCTAAGTCCAAGAATGTCATTGTTCCACTATATTTGGCATTCATTGGACCTATTAATAAGTACAGTGCCCCCTTTGGTATGTGCCTAACCAGGCATATCCAACAACTGGAATGTTCACAGAGGTTCCTCACTACAAGAATGCAGGGTGTAAGTAAAGTGTCCTATGCAGACCACCTCAATGCCCTATCCCTGTATTCTGTCTCCTACAGGCTTTTGAGGGGAGATCAATGCCTGGCATAAAGGACATTGTCCGACCCCACTCTGCTGGACCTCGTGCTTATCCACAAAACAAACAGCACCAGGATTACCCAGTCTAAAGACTTAAGCTTTGCCTGTGATAAAAATTGGACTTGCTGGAGAGATAGGTATGTATCAAAGAGACTACCCCATCTATGGAATAGGCTCCCTATCAATGTAAAGCAGAGTTCCTCCCTAACCCAATTCAAGTGCAACTTGGACAATTGGATGGGAAACCAGATGTTCATCCCTGGTTTGGCACCTATGTCTCTAATGGACACAGGTAACCTGTAAATAGTTCATCTCCCAAACCCCTGCTTACACTTATCAAGGGTATCAGAACTTGTCAGAGATTTGGGATACATGGCTAGGCTTAAAAAGGCCCTTGTGGTCATTAGCCTAGTAAACACTTATGAACCTATCAAAGCTATAAGATTGGCTGAGAAGAATTTGATACATGCTGTGATTAGTGCTCTAAAGCACATAAAGATGCCCCCAGATTCACTTTGTCCTGCATGGCGTGCAGGATCACTGCAGGAGCTCTAGCAGACAATATGTCTGCCATGCAATCTAGGAACAGCCTGCATGGGCGTGCATGAGAGCTCCTGCACTAATCCTGCATGGACTAAGCCCTTGTATAAAAATCACCTCATTTGCAGGAGAAATCCATGCAAATTAGGTGATTTTGCAATCCCGGAAGCTTGCGACTGTCCATGCAGGATTAGTGCAACCTGTAGAAATGTACACGGTTAGTAACCAAGTAAATTTCTGCAAAATCCAAAACGGAGCTGTGACAGCTCCAAATAAAGGCTGCATATCAATGAGGAAGCATGCCAGTGGCCAAGTATAAGGCCATTGGCATTACAAACAAAACAAAAAATAAAAAAATCAAGTTTTAATTTTTTTTTAGCCGATCTCGGCTGTTTAAGCGTAGGGCAGCAGCAAACTGGATCAGGGGGAAATAAAATAAACCTAAAGTAAGTATTCTAACTAAAATCAGTATTCTGCCATGCAAGTCAATGGAAGGCAGAAGACAACATGGCCAGTGAGTAGTGGTTGCTAAGGGAGAGGCTCAGTGTGAGACATGAACTATGCATCAGCAGGCAATCCTATGCAAATGACGGGAATGATGGTGAATCTCAGTTTTCCCCAGCATGTGAGCCAGGACCCGACAGTGTAAGAGCAGGAATAGCTTGGTGCAAGCCTAGGAGTTAGGTAACATTATGGGTGTGTGTGTCAGGCATACTGTAAGCAGATTGGAGTCCTGTGGCTCGGGTTTGCTCTTAGCTTAGCACAGCTAAGCTACGGGGTGTGTCTAAACCTGCCTAGCACTCTTTACAAAGCCTAAGCAGGTGTGTGTGCCACGCATCGGGTTTTACAGAAAGAAAAAAGAAGTTAAACCAGGAAATAGCAGCAGTGTGCACATTTGAGCACTGTGTTTGCGCAGCGTGCACACGGGCTTAAACAGGAAGGCAATGGGAAGGGAAAACAGCACTAGGAAGGTAATCAAGGAGAACTAGCTTAGCTGGCAGGTGAAATGTATCAGAATCAGCCAATTACACAGGCAGCAGACCAGCCCAGCCTAGAACTCCACTATAAACTAAGCAAACACCTCCCCCTCTGTTTTTTCCCACACTCTACACCAGCGGGAGAAAATGATAGGGGCTGCCATAGCTATCATACAACTTGTGGAAGAGGCTGAGGGTGGTGAGGATGTGAATGCTGTTGACCAACCCACAGTGAAGAGACAGAGAAGAGTGTACAGACCCAGGGTAACCTACCAGAGGCTACATGAGCTGGAGATAGTGTAGCGCTATAGGGTGGACAGGGACCTCCTACAGCAAATTGTTGAGCTGTGCCGGCCACGCCTGACACACAGAACTAACAGAGGGAAACCCATCCCAGTGGATACAAGGTATGTGTAGACCTAAGAATACTAGCTACAAGTACCTTCCAAAGGCCAGTTGGGGATATGATGGGGATTTTACAGGCATCAGCATTCAGAGTACTTCACCAGTTCCTGGATGCCATGTCAGCACATGTCGGTGAGCACATATATTTCCCCAACACCTGTGAGGTGTTGGCCAGCAATATGCAACTGTTCCACCAAATAGCAGAATATCCTGAGGTAGTGGGTGCTATAGACTGCACGCACATATGCATGAAAGCAACACCCGGTGAGTAGGGTAGGGTCTACATCAACCACAAGGGCTTCCCCTCCATCAACTGACAAGTTGTGTGCGATGCCCAGGGCATAATAATGATTGTGTGTGCTGGCTGCCCTGGAAGCTATAATGATTCCCACATCTGGCATCTGACGCAGCTGTACCAGAGATTTGTCAATGGGGACATCCCTCATGGTCACCTAGTGGGGGATGCTGGATACGCACTGGAGCCATAGTTGTTGATACCCATCAGAAATGCACACACACTCGAACAAGAACTCCATAATGAGGCACACGCACAGACCAGAATTATAGTAGAGTGCGTGTTTGGGATGCTCAACTCATGGTTCCGATGCCTGGACACATCCGGTGGAGCCTTGCAGTACTCAACAGCTACATATACCCAAATCATCCTTGTATGTGCCATGCTACACAATATGATCCTGCAGAAACAGTTGCAGCAGGAACAGCATGGGGCAGGGCCACACAGCCCCCCACCATTGCCATGACCCACACAGGCACAGAGTGACTCAGAGGAGGAACAACCTGAGCCTGCCCCAGTAGGCAGAAGGAGGCATGCCCAGGATGCCCTGGTCTTGGCAAAGAGGCAATGCATAGCACATACACTGACACAGGAGGGACCCAGGGAATAACACCTCTCTCCGACTCTCATATACAGTAAAAGGGATGCCAAACATCACACTACCTGTGCCTAACCATGTGTAGGGAGTGTACTATGTGCATCCGACATAGGCAGCCCTGCAGCACCACCCTCAATACTGGGACACCCACAAGGCAAGTGACTCACACATGCCAGTCGGGGGGTCACATAACCAACAACAGTCACAGCCAGCAGGACAGGTGCAGACAAACACAAACAAAAGCTGTGCTATGGCCTCTGAATGAGGCCTATGGGTAACCTCCACCCTCAGGCCTACACAGACAGACTACAGCAGGTCAGGCAGTGGGATATCAGTTCTGAAGGGTAGGATGTCAGAAACCAATATGTACAAAATGAAAAGCTAAGATCTGTAGTACACTGGTATGCCTCTAGTCAGCATGATAGGTAAGACTACAGAAATGGAGTACCCAACATACCAGTACAGTCCTAACAAATGTTTACAAGTGTCAGGTGTGCCCCCTCATCCTACGTAGAACTATAGTAACTGTCAGGTGTGCCCCCCCCTAATCCTATGTAGAACTGTAGAAATAGTCAGGTGTGCCCCCCCATCCTACGTAGAAATATAGTAACAGTCTTGTGTGCGCCCCCCCCCATCCTATGTAGAAATATAGTAACAGTCAGGTGTGCCCCCCCAATCCTGTGTAGAAATGTAGAAACAGTTAGGTGTGCCCCCCTGCTATGCAAAAATGTAGTAACAATCAATGCAAAATGATCAATGGATACCCTGCAGAGACAGCATGCTACCTGTTGGTGTACAACACAAAGGTCAGCACGGCAATACAAACTACCTGGACTCGATCCACACATGCAATACAGATGGCCATACTGGGCATGCTCACACACTTAGAGAAATGAAGGCAATGTCTGTCAACAACATACTGAAAGTGCATACTGGGCATGCTCGCACACACTTAAACACGTCTGCAAACACCAGTGGACCAGACATATATGGCAGTCGCAGTTGTTAGTGCAGACACTCATCAGTATGCACCACTCATTCCTTGCACACACAGTGGATAGGAATACAGACATATATGTAAGGACAACATCCTATAATAAGCCAAATATAGACAGACATAAATGTGTGGAAGAGGGTGACTGTGACAAGGAGCCATCCAGGCCTGTCCCACCCAGCACACAGCCAAAGACATGAGGTGTAGATGTCACTCACTGCAGATAGTAGCCACCAGTATCTGTCAGCATGACAGACTATGTGGTGCACGTGCCAGCTGTGCAACATGACTGTACAAGGAAGTAGTCATCTAGCAGCTGTATACACGCACCTGTGAAATATGACCCTGTGTGTGCCCGCATGTGGTGTGTCAACCCCTAGATGAATGGGTTATGGTCCATGCACACACACTGCCCTCCCCATAGCCCTACTATGACAAGCCTGCTGAGGTCAACCAATGTGAAATACACCTTTGGGAGAACTGTAGTACAGTAATCTCTGTGGCATGTCCCATAGCTGTGCACTGCTGTGGTGTGATAAACTAGTTAGGTAGAAGTTCTAATCCCAGATTTGGGGAGTGCGTGTCTGACTGTGTAGAGAGCAATGCTTTTTAGGGTAGTCACACTACCAAAAATTCAAATGCTCAACTTTGGCAAGGCTGCTGATGTCATCCACCTAGAAATACACCTCTGGGAAAGTTGTAGCCCAGTAATCTCTGTAGTGTGTCCTGTAACTGTGTACTGCTGTAGTGTGATAAAGTAATTAGGACGGTGTTCTAATCCCAGACATGGCAAGTGTGTGTGTGTGTCTGTGTAGAGAATAATGCTTTTTGGGGTACTCACACTCCCTATAATTCATATACTCAACTTTGGCAAGGCTGCTGATGTCATCCACCTAGAAATACACCTCTGGGAAGGGTGAAGCCCAGTAATTTCTTTAGCGTGTCTTGTAACTGTGTATTGCTATAGTGTAATGAAGTAGTTAGGTAGGTGTTCTAATCCCAGACATGGCAAGTGTTTGTCTGTCTGTGTAGAAAGCAATGCTTTTTAGGATACTCACACTCCCTAAAATTCATATAGTCAACTTTGGCAAGGCTGCTGATGTCATCCACTTAGAAATACATCTCTGGGAAGATTGTAGTCCCGTAATCTCAGTAGCATGTTCTGTAACTGCAAACAGCTGTAGTGTGATAAAGTAGTTAGGTAGGTGTTCTAGTCCCAGACATGGCAAGTGTGTTGTGTGTGTCTGTCTGTGTAGAGAGTAATGCATTTTAGGGTACTCACACTCCCTACAGTTCATATGCTCAACTTTGGAAAGGCTGCTGATGTCACCCACCTAGAACTACACCTCTGGGAAGATTGTAGTCCAGTAATCTCCATAGCGCGTGCCATACCTGTGTACTGCTGTAGTGTGGTTTAAAACTGTGGTAGGGTTCCATCCCCACCCATGGCAGTTCTGGATGTTTTGTATGTGGTTCAATGTCTGTGTATGGAGCAATGCATTATAGGCTAGTCACACTCACTACAATTCGAATGTCCAACTTTGGAAATCCTGCTGATGTCATTCATTGTGAAATACATGTTTGGGGAAGGAGTTCGCCAGTAATCCCTGTGGTGTGTCCTATAGCAGATCCATGCTGTAATGTGATATAGACCTCTGTTAGGGGTTCTGTACCTGCACATGTTGTTTGTGGATGTTTTGTGTGTGTGTGTCACTGTCTGTGTAGGGAGCAGTGCATTTTAGGCTAGTCACACTCACTACAATTTGAATTTCCTGTTTGGCAATCCTGCTGATGTCATTCATTGTGAAATACACCTTTGGGGAAGGAGTTCTACAGTAATCCCTGTGGTGCATTCTATAACAGCTCTATGCTGTAAGCTAATATAGACCTCTGTTAGGGGTTCTATACACACACATGTCAGTTGTGGATATTTTGTGTGTGTGTCACTGTCTGTGCAGGGAGCAATGCATTTTAGGCTTGTCACACTCACTACAATTAGAATGTCCTACTTTGGCAATCCTGCTGATGTCATCCAATGTAATATACACCTTTGGGGTAGGAGTACTCCAGTAATCTCAGTGGCATGTACTATAACGGCATAGTGCTGTAGTATAATCAACTAATTAGGTAGGGGTTCTACTCCCAGACATGACCTGTGTGTGTGTTTCTAACTCATATCCTGTGTGGAGGTGGTTGTGAGTGTGTGACACCTCTTGCCAATGTAGAGTGACTTTTACATAATTCTTATATGGTGGCCCTACTATATATCGCAATGTCCACCATACAGGGATAACAGATGTGAAATAGCTGGGCGGCTGGGGTGTAAAGTCATACCTATACATGTGACATCAAGGCCAAGTAATCACAGTTAGCAACCCCAGTATTACACAGAGCACACTCCCAACCCATGTCTCATACATACACACATGCCTAGGCAACAGCCAATATGTGGGTAGTACACTGCATATGGGCCACTAATAGTAACTATTGAGTGATAGCAGTGGGCTACAGAGGGCATGGCACCCTGCCCATCTGTCCAATATGCACATACATGCAGACAGTGCACCCTCCCCATGTTCCCCATTGGACACCTGCAACACCTGTGGTGCCATCACATGTGACCCACAAAGGACGTACCATGCTTGACAACATGCCCTGAATGGATAGATGCCACTGACACCAGGGAATGCCATTAGCATGCTATCAATGTAGGTGCAGGGTAAACCTGCTGCCCATTACCAGTTCCCACCACAGGTGGGCAAGACTGGCACATCTGATAATAATCTATGTTCACAGCATGGGCCAGACACCCCAGTTACAGTTCCACATGTCACTGTACATGCATGTGGGAGGTGTGCATGTCCCAGAAACCATCCATTTTATGGACTAAGGAACACATATATGGCAAGCGATGCACAGCATTGGCCACACACAATAGTCACCCAGGTGACTGGATGGGGGCTACAATACCCACCTGTGTGGGCAAATGCAGAAACCACAGCCTTGAGCCATAATGCAGACCATTGTCATGTGGCCTGATGCCAAGGTATACCCATCACCTAGCCTTGTATAGTCATCTGGCACAGTTGACCACCACACACCTGTGTAGACATGCACCCATGCATGTCAGTACTGGCACCCTGTGTGTTTGTGTGTGTGTTGTATGGTGCATATGTTCACATCCACACTCATTACAACCCCAGTTGGCATACTGAAGCATGCTGTCTGATGTCAGACACCTCCCCATACCCTTTGCCCATACAACCTCCGTATGAACTGTATGGTGCATGTGATACCTGCACAGTGATGTGTTGTGGCATTCCCACTACGAATGAGTTTTAATCCTGGCCCTGCCAAGTGTGTCAATGTGTGTGCATCCCTAGGAGAGTGTGGCTGTGTTGACGGTGGCACCTGCTCATGAGGACAGGCATGTGTACGTCACCTACCATATAGCTACTGTATCCCTGTTGCAGATGTCACTCACCATCACATATATGTTTTAAGGGCTCCATCACAGGTAATCCATGTGGTGCATCCAATAACTGTGTAGAACTTTGATAGCACTACATAGTCATCAGGGGTTTGACACCCTGTGCAGGTAGGTGTGTGACACAAACATGCTTAGGTTTTATTCTCCCACCCCCTCCCTGACTTGTCTTTGCCTCTGTCTGCCTCACCAACTCCCTCTCTGGTGGATGTAGAGACCTACACCTGCTTTGCTTAGGCAGCAGCATGTGTATTTTAAGTGATGCTCATGATCAGCTGATGGCCTCCGTATGAATTGCAACCCTCCCCTATCTGATTGCATGTGGAACAGATGTGGTAACATTCCCATAGCCAATTGCATGGAAACACACTCCAATATCTAGGAACATCATGTTGGTGTTGGCCCTTTTCATTCACTGTGAGCAGGAACTAGATCTGTTGTTTGGCAAACAGCATCTCAGATGGATTGGGGATTTACCTCTAACAACATACACTGTGGAAACAGGGTAACACACAGGAGGGGGATGTGCCTGACCTGACTACAGACTGTTAGTGCTGCTATACTGCATTTGGAGTAATGTTGGTTTAATAGTGTGTGTGTGGATATAGCTGTCCTACATGTCTCAATACCTGCCATGTCAGTTCTATGTTTATGAGGAATCCCCATCTGCAGGGTCTTCTGCAGACTGGGCAGTGTATTGTGCCTTTGGTTTCATGTGTTACCCATCGAGCATCTGTCTGTGGACTGCAGAATGTAGTGTGAGGATTTCAGTCTATAGATGGTAAAAGCCGTGACAGTTACTGACTTCATATCCCTCATAGGACATATGTTGCAACAAACCCTGTTACAACAGTAAATGTATGAGGTTATCACAGCAAAATGTAAACATTGGCCCTGTGTATGTGCTTCCACCACCAACTCTGTCAACCCTTGCACATATGTCGTGCATGAAGATGTGCATATATGCTGTACACCATAATTACTGTCATCATATCTGATAACAAGCCAGTGAGATATCAGACTGCTACGCATGTTATATATAGTAGGGGTTATATTTGATGACATAACCTGGGCATACTGTGGTCGTTTGTACAGTACTGAGGTCTGTGTACTTATGGTGAATGTTGACAGTGTGTGTATTGTTAATATGTACCTTGACCTGTGTACAGAGTGTGGTAGTTGTCATCGTCCTAGGTCCTGCTCCACTGTATATTACCATATTGGTTTGCATGTTTGTAGGGCCATACACACACATGTCCCATACCACAGTCAGCCATCAGGCTAAACTGTGTAGTGGCCCAGTATATGTAGGGTTAGTGTGTGAGTGGCACATATGAGGATGGTGTTGAACAGATAGTCCATATAATGAAATATTATGCTAGCTTGCCATATGTGGCTGTGGCTCTGTTCTCATTGGTTGTGGTTATGCACTTTCACACAGGTGTCTCTCACTCTGTGCTGTGACATGCCTGTACAGCCTGCTATATATGCAGGTACATGTGCATTCCCCCATAGGAGATGTAGGCCAATGTTGAGCCACTCTGCCTGTAGCCTGCCCAGTGCATTGCTACATGCCTAGCAGCTTAGTGTACTTACCCAGTGAGATGTCATGTGCAGATACTTGCCAGATGTACTGCTGCTGTGCCTCCCTTAACAGTCACATATGTCAGACAGAGCAGTGGGATACTGTACAGATATGTCAATATCTAGCGGATAGTATGTGGCCATGGCATCCCTGTACCATCGGGTAGTATGTGTCAGGCCAGACGGTGTGTGTGAATGCATAACCTATGGTGGCATATGTATACCAGTTGTTATGTGTTATACCCATCTACATGGCTGTTAACATCCATGTTGTCAGGCATGGTACACATGGTTTGCACTAAGGGGTTCTGTGTATACCTCTGGACTGTACAGAGTGTGTCAGGATGTCCACACATATTGGCCGAAATCTCTGCTGCAATCAATAGGGGCAGTATATTCTAGCAACCATACTTTACTATGATGTCCTTAGGATGTCTGTCTGTAGCCAATGACACACATGTGGAAAGCAGATGTGATCCCGCACACACACCATGTCTGTGAAGACAATCCCAGTTACAGTAGCAATAGTATATAAAACTGTAATAGTACACAAATAAAGGTTTTCCATTCCTGCAAACCTGTGTGTGGTGTTTTTTCCTATGACCTCTCTGTGGGTATATGTTGCAGGCAATGATTGTCATTTGTATGGATGGCCCATACAGTGTACAGTTGCTCAGGTGTGAACTGTAGGCATAGTGGCTGCTCCATATTTTGTGCACCTCCTACATATGTATCTTACTGTACATATCTCTGCGTGTAAAAGTTTAGTACATGTATATCTCTGGGTCTACCTGACATGGTCGACAGTTCATATGGTCGACAGTTTATTTGGTCGACAGTTCATTTGATCGACAAGCATTTTAGGTGGGGGGCTTCACCCCCCACACCCCCCAATGTGGGGGGCTGTGCCCCCCACACCCCCCCTAACTATATATATCAACTACAGGGTTGCACAACATTGCGGAAGGGGGCAAATCTGCTTGTCGACCAAATGAACTGTCGACCAAATGAGTGTCGATCATATGAACTGTCGACCATGTGAAGGGGACCCATATCTCTATATATGTAAATATATATATATATATATATATATATATATATATATATATATATATATCTGTATCTGCATATATGTTTCTGTATATATGTATCCTGGGGATGTGGATATCTTCCACATTTTACATTTCCTATGGGAGCCAGACTGTACTGCGTATGTTACCAATACCAGCCTGACATCATACAGGTGAGATGTAGTACTGTTAACAGCTTGTGCCCATGTCATGTCAGGTCCTGGTTATAGGATCTGCAACACTTGGTAGTGTATTGCAGGGTGGACATGTTTGGCTGGGGGAGTATGCCTATTCGTACAAGACGTATATTGTTTGGGGCCTCTCAACCCCATTAATGGTGCATGTGGGCATATTTGTTTTTGTTAATCTACCATTGCTATTTACAGATGTATGGCCGCATATAACTATATATATATATATATATATATATATATATATATATATCAGCTTACATATATATGACTATGTCCGTATATGCCTACATAGCGTACATATATGTAACATACTGTGCATATGTCAACATACAGGTGTAGACATATATATGCATCAATGTAGGCATTTGCATGTATATATGTTCATATGTTCATATATATTTATATATATGCATATATTTCTAACTATATATATATATATATATATATATATATATATATATATATGTTATAGCTGTTTAGATATTAATATATTTACACACACATACATCTAGATGGTTACATTCTCTGTACTGTAGCATGACTGGGCTGGATGATATGTTTTTGAAAACATCAGATGTATATATATATCTGTCATGGCTTAGTGGTAAATCACTTTGTCTATGGTGTGTAGAGTCTTGGGTTCTTGCCTTGCAGAGGATGTTTATTTTGTTGCTGGGCAGAACATGGGCCGTTAGGTACAGTGTGATTAAGGCACTTTAAAGCAGTTGTAAGTGGGTTTGCGTAGGTCTGCGTGGAGGTAAACACTCCTAACTTCTTGTTACAGTTTCTTATACTCAGTTAGCTTCTATATTGCTTAACCTGTGTAGGCATAGCTTACCCTCATGCAAACAGCCTTAAACCCACTCACTGCTGCTTAAAAGTGCTTACTCCCACTTACCCCTGCGTTAATTTCTTTAAAAGAAAAGAAAAAGGGGTTGACAGGAAAGTGGTGAAAAAAGGGGCACAAAGAGGGAAAGACAGTAGGGAAAATAGCCATGGATGTGCAGGAAAGGTGTAGGGAAGGTCCAGAGCTTCTTATTTCTTCTACAGCAATGGCGGTGTATATACACTAAATTTGGAGATAGATTTGGACACTCAACCCCCTGGGAGGAGGATGAGGTAAACAAAAATAAGTTGTGATGCCAACTAGACTGGATTATATGTGTCCAGTGAACACATGTGCGGAATGGACAGCCATGTATGGGGCGAGATTTTTTTGTGGGAACAGATTGCCCTTTTGTTTTTTTGTCAGGTGAGAGTGGGATGTTGGGCCACAAGATGTTAACGGTAAGCCATGCCACCTGAATGATGTGAGGCTGGTATTGATAACATATCATACAGTACAGTCTGGCTACCATGGTGAATGTACAATGTGTAAGCAATAAACATTCCTAAGATACATATACAGAGACACAGGTATGCAGATACATATATATGTCTATATATATATATATATATATATATATATATATATATATAAATATATGTGTGTGTGTGTGTGTGTGTGTGTAACTACACATACACACACACACTGTTATGTCTAGAATGATACATAATTAGTGCGTGCACACCACACTGAACAGCCAGTATCCCTACAGTTGCAACCTCGTCAGATGGATAGTGTATGAGTCACCCATACAAATGACAATTGTTGCCTGAAACATATACCTACAGAGAAGTCAAAGGATGTAACACCACACACAGGTTTGCATAGATTATAAAGGTTTAATTGTGCACTATTACAGTGGTATATGCCACGTCATATAGCTGTGTAGACTTTGAAATACATGCATACAGATGAATGCAACTCTCAAACAGATCATTTAATACATCAATCTGAAAGCATAACATATGTTGGTGTCCACAACAAGGCGTCAAGTAGAACAACAGGAAAGACTGACTGGGCCATAGGATAAAAATCATTCAACAGTAAGTAATACAGATGTACAGCCCAGCAGCCTCTAAATACACTGTGTACGCAACTCCTAAGGGGAAAATACCTGACACAATGGGAGGTATCTGTTACATAACAATGCATACCTGCAATCATCACAATCACACTGACAAACAGAAGAGTCCATATGGCAGTAAGCAATAGGCCAGAAATGTTGACAATGAGAAATGTATGGCAATGTGTATCCGTATACCTTAAGCCGTCTGAATACTGGTATACCTCACATGTTGTAACATCCTAGGATAGTTATGGTGCATACCCCAGCCCATAGACTGACTTACAGGGGCATATAACACTATTACATACACTGACCTCTAGACTGCAGAGGGGCACACATATGTTGTGCAGATGAAGCCCACATATATATGGTACATATGTTCTGTATACCATTATTCATTGACATCATACCCGATAACAAGCCGGTCAAATAGACTGATGGACATACTGTGTATAGTAGTGGTGGCTTTGAGGACATTACTTGGACATTCTGTGGTTGTGTGTATAGTACTGTGGTCTGTGTATGTAGGGCAGGGGTCTGCAACCTTCACTACCGAGAGAGCCATGTAATCAAGAGCCACAACAGCTTTTTGACCCCTAAAATGAAGATAGAGCATATAAGGTTACACATATAGTTATACTAAATATAAAAGGACTAAGTGTATAAGAACAATACCTGACATACATTCATAATTGTGTTCATATGTTGGGATTGCTTGATGTGTGTGTGTGTGTGTGTGTGTGTGTGTGTGTGTGTGTGTGTGTGTGTGTGTGTGTGTGTGTGTGTGCGTGTGTGTGTGGTGCAGTAGAGTGGCCATTAATCCTCAGAGGTACATGGACAACTACAGTGGGTTGTAAGAGCCACATGTGGCTCCAGAGCCACAAGTTGCAGAACCCCAAGTTAGGATTATTGACGACAATATATGTATTGCGCATACATATCTTGGGCTGTGCACAGCATGTGGTAGATGTCATTGCTAATGGTCCTGTTCTATCTGATGTAACATGCTGCTCCAGTGAATGGTACCCTACTGGCTCACATGTCTGTAGGGCCAGACACACATATGTTCCATACCGCAGGCAGCCATTGGACCACACTGTGCCATGACCAGTGTATGTAGGGTTATAGTGTGAGTGACACATATAAGGATGGTGTTTAACAGACAGTCATTATAGTGTCATATTAAGCTTGTGTATCACATGTGTCTGTGGCTGGGTTGACATTGGATCTGGGTATGCACTCACACAGGTGTCTGCCGCACTATGCTGTGTCATGCATGAAGGGGACATGTGCACACTTCAGGACTGCCCACAGAGTGCCAAACTGTCCACATATATTGGTCAAATCCCTGATGTAGTCCACAGGATCATTACTGTACTAGCAGTGGTACTGTACTATGATGTCCTTAGGATGTCTGTTCATAGGCAATGGCACACAGGTCTACAGCAGATGTGACATCCCACACCCAACATGTCTGTTAAGACAACCCCTATTACAGTAGCAACAGTCTACATAGATACCTGCAATACACCCATGACATCCCCTTGCACTAAGTAGTTGGGACTATTGGTGCTGTGGTAGGACTCCACTCCATGTTCTGGACATATGGTAAACATATATGTATACATATTTATCCACATATCTATAGAGATATATACACATATACATATCCACATACATATATGGACATATAGATATCCACGTACATATATGAAGATATATATGTACACACACACACACACACACACACACACACATATATATATATATATATATATATATATATATATATATATATATATACAGATATATATATATATATATATCTGTATATATATATATATATATATATATATATATATATTTATATGTAAACACTCACATATATAAATATACACAGCAATGACTTCAACAATTGGCTAAGCTTCGGATGTCATTCAAAGGGGATCCAGTATTTTTCTGCCTGGGATGACATGATTGACAAATCACAATGCCTTGCCAGAAATGGTCTGCACCTGTTGCCCCTGGGATTCAGGTTACTGGCTAATGCGCTTGCCAACCCCATAGTGCCTTTTCTAGGCAAGGTTCAGAGGACAAAACCACAGATGTAACAGATACAAGCATGCAAAACTAAAGGTAATGCTACTCAAAGCATGAAGTCTTATCCTAAACATGCACTCTATGGAAGCACACCTACAAATGGAGAACATTGGTATCTGTCCAGTAACTGAGACCTGGTTCAACACTCCAGAGAGCACCCCTGCAATACCAGGCTACCACTCTTAGCACACATTTCAGCCACCAGAACAAGACCACAACACTACAGGAGGAGGCGTTTCCATATTCAACAAGGTTATTCACACATCCAGGCTGGTTTCCAACACAATGCATCTGTATATCTCCTGGTGCAACTAACAGTAGGTAAGACTGCAATCCAAATTGTAGCTTGCTACAGATCCCCCACCATGACCCAAGATCCTCACTACACCTTACTAAACATACTGGAATTATTGAGATACAACCAAAAACCCTTATACTAGGTGATTCAAACTACCCCATCATTAACTGTGGAAACTATTCAGGTACCAATGCCTTTCACCAATGGTTCTTGAAGGTCATGGATTCCAAAGGACTAGATCACATAATCCATTGTCCAACCAGGAGCTCCAATACCCTAGACCTGGTCATTACCAACATGGGAGATAGATGCTCCACACCAGTGGTCTCCTCCTCATTGGTCAAGTCTGACCATAAGCTATTCATCGTCTACATTCACATGCCACTCCCAAACACCAGGAAGGACACCCACCATAAAAATCGTCTACAAAGCCAATGTCATGCTACTCAAGTCAGACGTGAGAAACTGTGATACACCTGTGGAGATGGGAGATGATAGACCAACTGCTGAATCCTACAGTGAGGCACTGTGTGAGCACATCCACTCATGCATGTATCATGCCATCACAAATAGAACCAAGATGCCCTCCTCCAAACAAAGACAGCCAATATGGTGGACTGCTGCCATAAACAAACAGCACAACAGAAGGAAGAAACTGTTGAAGACAGAGGGATAATCCCAGGATGCAAACAACTCCCTTACCAGCCTCCGTAAGAAGCTGGGATCCCTCATAGAATCCAACAAAGCTAGTTGCATATATGAAATAGCCACAGATTCCAAAGACAACAACAAGCCATTCTATAGTTATGTCCAGAATCTAACTGGCAATGCTCAGAACTGATCTAAGCTACAACAGAATGGCATTAAATATACTGATCTCAAGGATTTTGCCAATATCCTGTCAGATCAATGTACTGCCACATTCACCCCACTCTCACCCCCTAAAGGGCTCATCTCAATACCAAAGTATTGGAAAATACAAGTACTCATGTCCACACAGGTAGAAACCACACTCTCCACAGCTAAGAATGCAGCATTCATGGGAACAGATGACATTCCAGGCTGTGTACTACATGAACTACAAAATGAACTTGCACCTCACCTATGTGTCATGTGTAATCATAGCCTCGCCTCAGGCTTCATGCCCACTGAGTGGCACACAGCTGCAGTTATCCCACTCCACAAGGGGGGATCCACCTTGGATCCTGGGAACTACCGTCCCATCAGTCTGTCGAGCCTGATCTGCAAGGGCATGGAATGCAGTATAATGGAACATATAAATGAAAACATTGGCAAGCCCCAAACACTGGACCACACCCAGTTTGGCCTTGTGAAGGGCCAATCATGTCTCCTGAACCTGATCGACTTCTTTGAATTAGTCTCCAGAGCTGTGGAAGGGGGTAAGACAGTCCACACAGCCTATCTGGACCTCACCATGGCCTTCAGCACCATCTCCCACTCTGGAAACATAGATAAACATAGTAAGCTGGCCATACATTTCCACATCACAAGATGGATTGCCAACTGGCTTACTGACAGAGCACACACTATAAGAGTAGCTGACTCCAATACCAGCTACAAACAAGTGACAAGTGGAGTACCCGAGCGTTCAGTCCTGGGACTGCTCATGTTTGGTATCTACTTCTCTGAAGTACATGCAAACACTATGGAACCTTGTCTAACAAAGTTCACAGATGACTGCAAACCGGGAGCCACTGTTGAATCACCAAATGATGTGGGTATTCTACTAAAGGGCATTACAGAAACAGATGCTTGGTGCCAGAGCCTTGGGCTAAAGTTTAATGGCCAGAAATGTGTGGTTATCCCCTTTGGGAAATACCATGTACCCATGAATTACCACATAGGTGGCAGTGCACTAAAAACCAAAGGTGTGATGACAGACTTAGGGACACAGGGTGGACAGTGGTGTCACATTCAATAACCACATTCCCACAATAGTGAGGTGATCCTTCTATGTGGTACACCTCATCACTAATGGCTTTTCATCCAGGAAAACAGAGGTAGTTATCCCACTGTACTCATCCCTCGTTACACACGTTATAGAGTACAATGCCCCATTAGGTATGTACCTCACATGACATCTGCAACAGCTGCAAAGGCCGCAGAAATATATCACTAAAAGTATCACAAGCCTAAAGCACATGCCCTATGCTGACCATCTCAAAAACCTCCAGCTATACTCCGTGGTATATCATATACTCAGAGACAATCTCTGCTTAACATGCAAGGCCATGTCAAACCCTGGGTGTTGACATCTGTAATAAATGCATGTAATGCTATGTACAATAGATGCATCTATGTGCTGTCATGACAGTAGCAAGGGGTGTGAGTATCATGTCTGGGACACACATGTATATGAGACCTGCACAGCACTGTTATCCATATGAATGTGTTACATGCAGGGTTAGTAACCTAGAGTACATGCTGTCACACTGGCATTTAGTGTAACATGGCAGTACTACTTTTGACAGTGCTGTCCCAGGCAAGGGTAAACTGCTAAAAATACTACTGACAACAAGCACACCTGCAGGCATAGCTGGACTCTGAGGCCTCAGTGTTGTGTTCCTGATATGTGGGCTGTGTTACCGTATATATCCCCTACTGGATAATGACCAGACATGTGGAATGCTACTGTAGAGTACTGTCTGTACAGAACATGTTAGTGAGGGTGTACAACATTTAGTACTGGCATACATATCATTTTCAAACATCCATCTGTCGACACATTCATCCTACTGCATAGCTACTTGCCAAGCTGATGTCTGTGAGTCCCTCTACAGATGTGTAGATGGCAGTTATCCAGCTGAGATACGTACAGACAACCTATGCTTGATTGACACTGACATGTCTGCCCAGCTGTGTACTAACTGGCACATATAGGAGACAACAACCTGTATGGACCACCTGCCATGGGTACCTACACTACACTACCACAGTCAAAAGAACATGCTTGGGTACAGGTCTCAAACACAGGCACTAAGCATGTGTTGTAATACATGTTGCATACATTTCAAATGGATCACCTCAGTGGCCATGTGCAGAAGGCACCCCGAGGATTGGCTGATGCATGTCACTCTCACCCTGATGGCCACCAAAGTGGTGGCTGTCAATAGATTGCCTGCTGGCACATGGCAGGTAGCATGATACCAATGTACAAACAACTCCTCCACAACCCATCTCCCTATAGACAATAACCATGGACACAGCTATGACCACCTACAGCAATGCACCACAGTACTGATACATGTATATGTGTGCATTAATGAGGTTAGCAGTGTCTGTGTGTTAGTACGCCTGTAGGTCGGAACTCCATGATGGCCTTCACAACCACCTCAACTCCCATTGCCATAGTCAGATGTTGCTGCTGCTGTGTTGGACATGACATATACCCTGTTACACTCCTCACCCTAACGGCTACATGAGCCATGCATTACCAGCACAACAGTGTTGTACAAATGGATTGATAGGCACGTGAAACCCATTGATGTCTGGCATGTGTGTGTATGTGTGCATGGCTGCATATCTGTAGGGTACACCATTCTGAGGCCACATACTTCTATTACACTACACATTGCCACACAGTAGAACAGATAGTGTTGTCACCCCCCCCCATAGGTGAGGCATGGCAATGCAACACACTACTATGCCTGTGGCATGTGCATTAGATGCATATCCCTGTAGTACCACTGTTGTGATATACAATGGGTTGTATTGCAGTCATGGGCAATGTGTGATAGTCGGTATGTCAGAGTGTCATCATGGGTTCTAGTGTGTACAATAACCACTAGGGGATGTGGGTGCTGTGTGCACTGCCAATATACCAAGGTACACCCGCTGTATGCCCCATGTACCACTTTATGGTGACCACTATCACCATCAACCATACCAGTAACTGAAACCACAATACAGCCCAGTTACACATGTGCTGTGTGCAGCCTACCTGTTACACATTGGACGCACGGACTAGTTAGTTAGCACCAATAGGCCCAGGTTTCTCGGATGTGTGTCTGCCTGTTATGTATCTGTCAATGTGTGTATGATGGCATGTCACACTATGTATTATCCATATATAACCATTACATCCACCATTACCATACTCTACATGTCTGTGGATGTTCTGCATGTAACATGTAACCTGGTACACACCTCAACCTAAATGTTGTGTGTTGTGTGCAATGAAAGCCACACAGTTCAGTAGCACTACATACCGAGGTAGGGGTCTAGTCACAGTGTTGTCGTGTTACAGTGTGCATGTATGTGGATGGGTCTACATATGGTAGCAGATTATACATGTCCCAGTGGGTCACCTTTCCATGTGGCACAGACAATAACTGTTAGACAATCCTGTGACATGTGTGCAACTGTACTCTGGATATGTCACAGCCATGGTATCACCACAGTGCCATAAATCTTGTGGAATATGACTCCAGACCATCCTCCTGCTACACATGTACACCTACAACACAAATGGATAACATTATGGAGATCACAATCACCCAGTGTTACTAACAACTGACATGCGTCATAGCTGGATGGCTACACTACCTGACATGTACGCATTACACATTACTCCTGACAACATGTTACAGTACAGTACATTGCTGCACTGTATTACAGTCACAGTGTGCATCAGAACCATATTAGCCTGTCCCTGCATCGATGTTATGGATGACAGGGATGTGGCACAGGCATCATCATATGTACAGGGTATGTTGCTGGTTTGCCAGAGGCCAAGGATGGTCCATACATTTTACACCATGTGTGTGGGTGAAGGGTTTAATTATTTGGATGGGGTGTGGTGATGTGATGCGTGTCGGTATGGGGTTGCCATACATGTGTTTGTATAGTATGTGGGTATGCATGCACAAAGTTCTACCATGTGGCTACCCATACAGGTGTTTTTGGACAGCTGAAGACCATACCTGGCAGGGTGTGCAGTTCACCGCCTCTGGCCACGGACACGCTGACTGTGCCTGCCAGGGGTTTCATGGGCACATGCAGGTACAGGCCTTGAGGTGCTGCTCTCCCCTGATGATGACAGATGTCTGCTGGAACCATGTCCTGCCTGGTACTGGCCAGGGCCACATGCACGAGGCCTGATTTGGTGTGGTATGGACAGCACCCCAGTGATGTACTGGGGCTACTACTTCCAGTACAGGAGTAGCTTGGCATCCTATCATTTCTACGTCAATCACCAGATGTTGTTGTTTCTGGCCTACGTCCACACGGCTGTCACACCATTCCCACCAGGTTTTCAAGCACAGACATACCACGGTCGAGGAGGCCCACCATTTCACCCCACTGTCTATCCATGATCTCATTCTGTTCACAGAGGGCAGCAACAAGTTCACAGATGTTGTCACTTAAAGATGAGTAGGCAGCCCTCTGCATCCTCGGGACCTGTCTGTTGTACATTTCTATACGTGCCTGTGCCTCCATGGCAGCCTGAAACATGCACCTGGTGGTACCAGTTGTGGCACCTCTGCCAGGGGCAGGATGGCCAGCAGCCCTACAATGAGCACCCTGGTGCATCCGCCTATGTGGTGGCCTGCCAGATATCCAGCTCTGCCTGCTGTGGACAGACACAGCTAGCATGGTCAGCACACTACCCTGTGCACTGCCATTAACTGACAACTGTCCCTCAGCTATGGCCACTGGTGATGGGGTATGTATAGGCACTGAAACCGTGCACAGGGGTAGGGTGGCTAAGAGGGGGATGTCAAATGTTGGTACTGTGTCAACCCCTGAGAAACCCACCTGTGCCTCAATCATGGTCTCATCATCGTCAGTGTCTGCGTGCACACCAACATCAGGTTGCCTGCAGGAGGGACCCTGACCCACCCCGCCACCTCTGGGGGATAAAAAGAAACTCACTTTAAAACCTTTCCAGCATTATATAACAATACACACACACACACACACACACACACACACACACACACACACACACACACACACACACACACACACACACACACACACACACACACACACACACACACACACACACTCCACCCTAGTACCTACTTATCTGTGATGCTACAGACAGTCCAATGTGTATACCCTTAAGTTGCCCATCATGCATCACACCTGGTGACATACAATCATTAATGCTACTCATTAACTTCTCATTATTCTAAATGCCTACAAAAGTGACCACAACACAAGACCTGTTACGTCATTAAATCCATGACCTGAGTGTAGTGCTGTTTACATGGCCTCACTGCTGTCATTCAGTGTTCACCCTGTGTATGTTTGGACTTTGTGAGCTTAGCCCCTATATGTGAGAAGCTGATACGTTCCCTCCATAATGTCACACACTGTAGTGTCATGTATAGGGATTGCTCAGTACATACCTGACATGCTACTCAATGAACCTATCATGTGACAACTGTGATATATGTATACACTCAATGCTGTTGTCTAGTAATTCCCCAATGCATCTGTAGTGCTGCCTATATGGGTTGTTGTTCACCTCCATGCTGTATGCAATATTGAGGGTACACCAGGTATCTGCTTTCCCTCCCAATGCATGATCCATGCTGCAGACCTTATTAGACCATCAGCTGTCCTGTGATTTCATATCAGACAAGTATCCCTGTTGTGTCTTGTGTCAGTCCATGTCCATGTACTGCACTATCACAAAGGGAGGTACTGCTATATCATAAACTCCACAGTCACACATGTGCATGCATGGGCACCCACACAACCACACACACATGCACACACACATCCCACATGCAGCATCCTCCCTCTCTACACCACACTGAACCTACAGATGACATGAACACCCACCCACACAGAGACACACACACACACACACACACACACACACACACACACAGACACATATACAGGTGAGGTTGCACAATGATAGTACACACAGTCCTCCCATTACCCATCTGTCAGCATGCATAACATATGGTACACAACAGCATGCAGTGCAGCTATAGTCAATCCATGTTAGCAACAGTATACATGTGTGTGAGGCATTGCCTGTGTTAGTAGGTGATACCCCTTTCCCTGGGGAACACTGCACCCATGTACACAGTTTTGCTGTGCACCTGTTATGCACCCTGCCATGTACTGTGCACCACAACTCACAAGTGCACATCCCATTACTGAATGTGTAGTACTGTGTCAGTTATGTCAGCTGTAATGCTCACAGACCCTATGTTTTCCAGCAAAACACACCTGGGAAGATGTGTGGTCAGATGTCAGTTGCGAATGCTTGATGTGTGGTTTACAGCTCTCAGCATTAGCAGACCATGTATGAACAATCCAATAATATTACACTGGCAACTGCCAGATCATACCGTGGCTTTGGGGAGTCTACACACTCTTATTGATGTGATGCACCATTCCTTGATCTGCCATGGGACAACATCGCTACATATATTAACAGTACATGAGCCTGATATTTGCCATATGTCCTGTACATCTACATGCAGTGTCTACTAAAGGTGTTAAGTGTGTGGTTGCTAATCGCATTGCATACAGCCATGTGTGTGCCTATGTGTGCACACGATTATCATGATGTTTTGTTGCAGCCATTGTTTTGTGTACTACAGCAGTCACTATTCCTGTCAGGGGTATACTAGCATGGCCCATCTGCATTTGCTTATGTATGGTCAGTCTGCCCTACACATGTTCCCCAACTCTGCATGATTGCAAGATCTACTCATATTCACACCCCTTGGTGTTCTCACACACTGCTGTCACTATTTCTGTGGGTGTAGAGTTATATCTGCCACAGTTACTGACCAAGTCTGTATGCAGATACAACCATTCTTACCATCCTTATGGTTCCCTACTGCAGTGCACTGGTGCGTCATGCTGACACCCCCTCCCCACATTCAGGCTTTTTGCAGATGCTTGACAAGTATGGGCTACACATGTGTGTCAGTTTGCAGTGTCCCATACACTGAACAGCACGTGTTACAGCCAAGTCCCAGCTAATAATGTGGACCACACTAATACATTATGCCATTGTGTACATCTGTAACAGTTGCCATTGAAATACTGGTATATTAACTATTGGTGCACTGTACAGGGGTGATGTTTCACGCATGTCTCTACTGTAGTCTATGTATGCCACTATTATGTTAATCCCTGTGGACAAATTTTGCAATGACAGGATGTTACTTATCCCACATGCGTCCGAAATACCTTTCCAATACCCCATCATGGTCACCACTTTCATGCAGTGCATGTAATAACAATACGTGAACATGTACAGCATGCATTAAGGGTAGGTGTGTTAGATGTGTGCATGGCATATACCATAGCCAGTACATGCCCGGTGTATTGGCAAACATCAACATAAACCATACTCACCAGCTACAGCCTACTACTATGGTGGTATACCAGAGGGACCTGCATAAGAGTGTGAGAGATGCAATGTTAGTGGCCACAGCTGTGGCATTGCTACAGGGAGGGTGCAGCATTACAGTGCATCAACAGTACAAGTCCACAATACTAGCACTTATGCACATCTGTTTGTTACTACTATGCATCAACAAACAATAGTTATGACATATCAGATATGCATGCTCTACAAGGCAGAGGTACCGATAGCTATGAAGAGGATGAAGAATGGAAAGGCTGCTGGTCCACATGACATACCTGTGGAAGCTTGGAGGTGTTTAGGGGAAATGGCAGTGACATAATTAACCAGATTGATGGAATCTTGGAATGTGAGAGGATGCCTGAGGAGTGGAGGAAAGGTGTTTTGGTACTGGATTATACGAATAAGGGTGATATGCAAAGCTGTAGTAACTACAGAGGGGTAATACTGATCATTCGCAGCATGAAATTATTGGAATGAGTAGTGGAAGCTGGTTTAAGAAGGGAAGTGATTATTAGTGATCAGAAGTATGGTTTTATTCCTAGAAAGAGCACTACAGATGCAATGTTTGCTCTGTACAGGGAAGGTCAGAAGGAGTTGCATTGTGTCATTCTAGACTTAGAGAAAGCATATGACAGGGTGCCTAGAGAGGAGTTCTGGTATTGTGTGAGGAAGTCGGGAGGGGCAGAGAAGTATGTAAGAGTGGTACAGCATATGTACAAGGGTAGTGTGACAGCAGTGAGATCTGCAGTGGGAGTGACAGATGCATTTAAGTTGGAGGTGGGATTACATCAAGGATCAGCTCTGAGCCCTTTCTTATTTGCAGTGGTGATGGGCAGGTTTAAAGCCAAGATCAGACAAGAGTCCCAGTGGACTATGATGCTTACAGATGACATTGTAATATGCAGTGAGAGTACGGAACAGGTTGAGAAGACCCTGGAGAGGTGGAGATATGCTCTAGAGAGGAGAGGAATGAAGGTCAGCTGGACTATGACAGCATATATGTGTGTAAATGAGAGGAAGGATAGAGGAATGGTGAAGCTGCAGGCAGTAGAGTTGGTGAAGGTGGATGAGTTCATATACTTGGGATCAACAGTTCAGAGTAATGGCAAGTGTGGTAGAGAGGTGAAGAAAAGAGTACAGGCAGGGTGGAGTGGGTGGAGATGAGTGTCAGAGGGATTTGTGACAGACCAGTACCAGTAAGAGTGAAAGGGAAAGTCTACAAGAGGGTAGTGAGACCAGCTATGTTATATGGGTTGGAGTCAGTGGCATTGACAAACAGGCAGGAGTCAGAGCTGCATGTGGCAGAGTTAAAGATGTTAAGACTTGCAATGGGTGTGATCAGGGTAGACAGGATTAAGAATAAGTATATTAGACAGTCAGCCCAGGTTGGACAGTTTGGAGACAAAGCCAGAGAGGTGGAATTGCATTGGTTTGGACATGTGCTGAGGAGGGATTCTGGGTATATTGGGAATAGGATGCTAAGGATGAAGCTGCTAGTTAAGAGGAGAAGATAAAGGCCTAAGAAAAGGTTTATGGATGTGGTGAGAGAGGACATGCATGTGGTTGGTTTGACACAGTAAGATGCAGAGGACAGGAATAAATGGAAACAGGTGATCCCCTGTGGTGACCCCTAACTGGGAAAAGCTAAAAGAAGACAAAGATGCTCCACCTATACAGATGCAGATGCATATGTAAATGCAATCTACTGATGTTCCCTGTGGTCTTACCTGTACGCACCTCTGTTGGTGTGTGGGTAACACACACCTCCAAAATGCTGTCTGACACTTGTTGTACATTGGTATGGGCAGGTGCCCCGAGGCTGCTGAGGAGCTTTTCCACACACGTCAGGGGGGATGGGTTGTATGACCCCCCCCCATTGTGAGGTGATCCCCCCGTACTGCAGCAGCATGCCTGTGGGCATTGTGAAGCAGGTCAGAGCAACGATGCCGAACCTGCTCATAACTTAATTTATGGTATCCAACATAGTTGACCTTGTGGACAAGGTCATTCCACAGGGCAGTCCACTCCTGCTGCTCATGTGCATGCCTGCCAAACAGTAACACATAGTGATTGCTGAGGTAGCTGAGGATGATCTCCATTTCCTCTGCAGAATATGATGGAAGCCACCCTAAAGACATCTTGCCTGAAAGACATAAAGTTGGAAACAGATCTCAGCAAATCATACAGCAAGGTTACCACAGTTCTTAATACACATTTTTGTCCCCCTCAAATCTGCAACAACAAACTATTCACACAACTCTATAGGTATGGCACACCTTAACTAACAGTGGGATATATATGTATTGTATTGTAACAGACTTTGTGCTATGTGTCTGTGGCCATGTTCCCTGTGTGAACACTATCATTGCTGGTGTGTTACTGACTATTCACCTGCATGGCATTGTCAGGGCCACTATGGTTCCATATATGCATGTGGTATGCTTGCTATGTGACTGCTGCACATCTGACATTCTGTGTTATTGGGAATATCTATGCATGCTTTTGGACATGTTCAGGGATTGTGTGGAATATCACTACCCACATATGTTCTATAACAGTGACACAGTAGCATGTTTAGGGGATACTTGGCAGCAGAGCCACCTCTCCAACTTCATCTGGTCATGTTACCAGGCCACATCACATGTGTGACTCACCCTGGACCTTCCTCAACTACTGGGCCGCACTACCTAGAGGTGGAACCTCCTCAGGGGGTGGTGCCCCCCCGGGGGGCATACACAGACATGATCCTGTAACCCATGGTCAGGTCCAGGGTTTGGTACATAGGGAGCTACACACAAACCAGGGGGATATGCTACAGCAACTCGAGGCCTTCAGTACACACTCACAGGGTCCACATGCTACTCCTGCTCAGCCTCCAGCCAAGGCACCTTCAGGTCCGTGCAACTGCTGTTGTGACTGGAAATTTGTGGGAGCCCTGGTCCCATTGTTTCCATATGGGGGCTCATGTGGCTTCCACATTGCAGATGACACTCACCATCCAGTGTGTTTACCCACCACATGTGTCATATGCCACCCTTGAAGGCTCTGTTCTCTATCTACCAACCAAACCCACCTCCACAAATATACCTGCTATCCTTACACGGATTCACAATCCCACCTTCACAGACAAGTACATGTGGTCCCAAAAAGGGTTCACAAGTGACATACCTGTCCATGTTGCACACATTTACTGCTATATATTTGTGTGGACTGATATGTGTGATATCCCCTCCCACATAGCATGCAGCACTGGGATGCAAAAATACTGGCCGTGTATAAATATGTACATATGTGTGTGTATTTGTATATATGTAGACACAGGCATGTATATATCTCTAGCATTAGGGGGTATATACACGGACAGATTGCAGGTACACCTATTAAACACCTATGGCATTTCAGCATGCTATATTACAAATGAACCTGAGTATCCTGCAAGTGTTGGGCTCTGGAGCCCACGTATTCATCATTATGCCATCACCTCCACCACTCGCTATTGGCCACACTACTAGACATGTTTTCCATTACACAACACACACTATGGTGGCTTACATCTTGTCAGTCAGTGCTGCTCTGCACAGTTGATGGGTATGGCCCACCACCCACAGGAACAGACTCTAGTGTCCATAGCATTGGTTCAGCTGAATATCATTACAACAACACCTGCTGGCACATATAAATAATTCAACATCGTCTATCCCATTATTATGGCCCAAGTACTACAGTCAATTACATGCATATATACTTCACATACCTGTTGTGTGAGGGATGTCTGTTCAAAACTTTATTTTTATTCCTGGCCTTAGCCTACAGCTATATGTCTTTATTGACTGAGATTGTGTGTCTCTCTCTCTCTCTCTCTCTTTCTCCAGTAGCTGGAATGAGCTGCTTTGAATAGATTGCAGCATGGCTTTTGTAGGTGAAGCACATGATCAGATGATGGCCTCTGCACCAATCAGTGTCCTCCACTTGCTACCTGCATACGGCATGATGTGTAGTACTTCCAATTACCACTGTCATGGCAATCCAGTACTATAAATCCCTACATCATTTGGGAATGGTCCCTTTACCTTTCCTGTATGGTGGACATCCTTCCTACATGCTGGCAGCAGTGTTACAGACAGCAGGCAGCAATACCTCCCAGAAGAGGACTTGCAGTCTCAGGGCTGCTACATATTTATATAAGGTTCCAGAACCACACACATAGTGTGAGTAGTGTTGGTATATGCATTGTATAGCATCATTTTTGCAGGGTTTGTGTGTACGTACTAGTTTGACATGGACTGCAGTCTGTCTGCATAGCCCTCAACTGTGGGCCTATGTTTTGTCTGTCCACCACACAGGTTTTGTGTCAGATATATCACTGGCAGCATGTGTGTTGAGTGCTGTCAGTAGGTGGCTGCATCCATTTGTGTTTCTGACTTCATATTCCTGTCTAAGGGTATGTTGCAGACTATCCTGTGCAACAGCAGCTTGCTCAGTGTATGGCAACACTATTTCACATATGGGCCAGTGTGCCAATCTCTGTCATTCATCGACATACCAGGCTTTGTTGATATGACATGCAGTAAGGGGATATTATGTGGTGGCCAGTGATTATGTCATGCTGCCATTCCCGCCATCATTCCAGTGCTGTGGTGGCCCCCACACATATTGTGGGGTAGGGTCCATATATATGTAGCCTTCATTTGCACAACATATGTGTACCCCTCTGCAGTGCAGAGGTCAGTGTATGCAACAGTGTTATATGCCCCTGTAAGTCAGTCTGGGGGGGGCACCATAATTAACATAGGGTGTTACAACATGTGAGATATATCAGTAGTAAGCTGGCTTGAGGTATATGGCTGTACATTACCATACATTCCACCTTGTGAACATTGCTGGCCTACGGATTACTGCCATGCAGCCTTTTCTCTTTGTCAGTTCAATTGTGATGGTTTCAGTTATGCATTGTTATGTAACATATACATCCCATTGTGTCAACTTAAGTATTTTCCCCCTAGGGATTGGGTACAGAGTGTAGTTAGAGGCTGCTGGGCTATACATTTGCATTACTTACTGTTGATTGATTGTTATCCTGTGGCCCAGTCAGTATGTACTGTTGTAGTACTTGAAGGCCTTGGCCTACTGTTATGCTTTCAGATTACTGTTTTAAATGATCTGTTTGTATAAATTACAAAGTATAAACTGCAAAATGACATAGCATATAGAACTGTAGTAGTACACAAATAAACCTTTAAAACATATGCAAACATGTGTGTGGTGTTACATCCTTTGACTTCTCTGTGGGTATATGTTTCAGGCAACAATTGTCTTTTGTATGGGTGAGTCATACACTGTTCATTTGATAAGGTTGCAACTGTAGGGATACTGGCTGTTCTGTGTGGTGTGCACCCTTTAAATATGTATCTTCGTAGACATACCTCTGTGTTTGTATGTGTAGTTATGCATATGTTTATATACATATATATATGTATGTATCTGCATACCTGTGTGTGTGTATATGTGTCTTAGGAATGCTTATTGCTTATACATTGTATAGATACTATGGTAGCCAGACTGTACTGTATGATATGTTATCAAAACCAGCCTCACATCATATAGGTGGCATGGCTTGGGGGGGGGGGCAGGATATCGATACGTGTATGACATATGTTGCTTGATTCCCCTCACCACCATTTACAGTGCCTGTGGACATATATATCTTTGTTATGTGCTCTATTATATCTAGAGATATATATCTGTATACACACACACACACACACTCATAGGTTCATAGGTTCATACTAGGCTATCTGCCCTGGGGCAATTATAAGCCTAGCCCGATTCTGTATGGCTTACGCCACCCCTTGATTTGAGTATACTGTGCCCTTTTTAAGGTTAATTTACTGTGCCTCTGTCTAATAGTGACACAGGAATAATCCCTGGGACAAACCTACGATCCTCCATCCACCTATCGAGATTCTTCCTGAAGAGATTCAGTGAGGTGCTGTCCATGCATACACATATATGTATATATATATATATATATATATATATATATATATATATATATATATATATATATATATATATATATATATATATATATATATATATATATATATATATATATATATATATATAGATATATATATATATATATATATATATATATATATATAGATGTATGCATATGTATATATCTATATGTAGATATTTATATATATATATATATATATATATATATATATATATATATATATATATATATATATATATATATATATATTTATTATATGTATATATATATATATATATATATATGTGTGTGTGTGTGTGTGTGTGTGTGTGTGTGTGTGTGTGTGTGTGTGTGTGTGTGTGTGTGTGTGTGTGTGTGTATGTATATATATATATATATATATATATATATATATATGTAATATAGAGAGGGAGAGGTATATATGTATTTAGTTATCAATACACACACACACACACACACACACACACACACACACACACACACACACACACACACACACACACACACACACACATACATCAACATGTATAAATACATTTCCTGTACTGTTAAATGATATTGCTGGATGCTGTGTTTGTGAAAACAGCAGTGTTATGTGTATCTGCCATGGCTTAGTGGTAATTCACATTTGCTGTGGTTTGCAGGCTCCTGATTTCAAGCCTAGTAGAGGCTGTTTGTTTTGTTGCTGGGCAGAACAAGGGCCATTGGATACAGAGTGGTAAAGGCACTTTTAAGCAGTTGTAAGCGGCTTTGCTCAACGGTAAGCAGTGCTAAATTCGGTTATAATTTCTTACACTGTTAATTTCTAAATTGCTTAACCTGTGTAAGCATTGCTTACCCTCGCACAAACAGGCTTTAACCCACTCACTGCTGCTTAAAAGTGCTTACTCCCACTTACCCCCATGCTAATTTCTTTAAAAGAAAAGTAAAAGGGGTTGATAGGAAAGTTGTGAAAAAGGGACACAAAGAGGGAAAGACAGTAGGGAAAATAGCCAAGGATGTGCAGGAAGGGTGTAGGGAAGGTCCATAGCTGCCCATTTCTTCTACAGTGATAGTTGTGCATATCCACTGAATTTGGAGGTAGATTTGGACACTCAAACCCCTGCGAGGGTTTGAGGACAACAATAATTCATTGTGATGCCAATTAGACTAGATTACATGTCCAGTGAACATGTGTGCAAAATGGACAGCTATGTATGGGGCAACATTTTTTGTGGGAGCAGATTGCCCTTTTTTTTTTCAGGTGAGAGTGGGATGTTGGGGAGGGGTAGTAGGTTTATTTTGGGAGGTAGATTGGGTAGGTTAACAGACAAGACAAACAAGATGCATACAGGGGCAGTATATGACACATGTGGGGGGTAAAAACCTTGGACGGGGAGGGGTGTTTGGAAGTCTCAGGCCCATGAGCCCCTAAACGGAAACAGTGAGACTGAGGTCCCCACCCATGGGCAGTCACCACTGCACCGTCATGGCCCCAAGGGTGGCTGTGCTGGGGTCTGGCTAGAAGGGGTAGGCTCACCCTCTAATTGTGCCACACAGCCCTCAAGCTGGTGTAGCCAGTCTCCAAACTCCCTGTCAAGCTCCCTATGCACCACATGGCCCAGAACTGATGGCGGTTGGCAGGTACCTCTCCGCCCCCACTCCCGGAGGGGAGAGCCCCATCCCCTGTGGCAGTTCCACCCAAAGGTGGTGTAGGGTCAATGGAGGAATTGGTCCCAGTCTGGGCCCCAGACGTGCTGGTGCCCGGTGCCATGGGCAGCTGAGGTGGGACAGGTGGGTCCACTGGGACCGTCCTTCCCATATGAGCTGTGGTGTTGCAGTTTTAAGAATGATATGGGTTGGTAATAGTCAACAGCATTCATGTTTAGTTATAACAGCATGCATAGGTATTCCCATTAACCCAAGACCCCAGATTTACAACAACTGCAGAGCAAGCAAAACACATGCATATATGGGACAATAGTGGCCATTACAAAAGCATGCAGGTTTCATTGATGGCAACAGGCCACCAGTATGGGGGTATTTTAACATGACACATGCATAGAACCAAATGTGAATATTTTTAATCCAATAGGACATATGTCCCAACAAAAGTATGGAGTGTACATGTACCTATTGAGGTGTGTAATTGGGTTATTGTTGGACATATGGCGGGGGTGAGAGAGAGTGGTCAATTAACAAATATATCCCTGTAGTTTTCACAACTTTCTTAGTCACTACAGTGATCTGTCCCTTACATGTATTATTACACTACCCAATGGCCTGACTTTGTACAATGGTATGTTTGTAGATTAGCATGTACGTGGACTGTGTCTTACATATAGTCTACACCTCTTACCTGTTATAACTGTTGAGAAAATCATTGCAAACACTACCTGACAAATTCTACACATACTCCCGGATGCCATGCTTATAGAAAAGTATATGAGTGCACTGTGTTATAACTACAGTCTACACCTCTTACCTGTTATAGCTGTTAGGAAAATCATTGTTAGCACTACCTGACAAATTCTGTACATACTCCTAGATGCCATGCTTGTAGACAAGTATATGAGTGCACTGTGTTGTACCTACAGTCTACACCTCTTACCTGTTATAGCTGTAGGGTAAATCTTTGTTAACAGTACCTGACAAATTCTACACATACTCCCAGATGCCATGTTGATATTATACACATACCTGACAGTCCGTTATTGCACACACTCTGGTCAGAATGCAGATGTTAATGTGACATATTTTGGGATAGCTGTCATACACTTTGGGTGAGATGCTACAATGACAGGTTTGTTTCCATATACATTCTCTTTTTATGTTCAGGTCTGACTATCCATTATATGTCAGTATAAGCTGCCTACATTTCTTGGATCATCACACTTATTTGTCAGGGGAACAGGTTACCGGGCAGCAGATTTGGGCCAATTATCTGGACATGCTGGACAGATCAAACAGTTGTGGGGTATGACTATGCATACAACTTACTACCTGAACATTCTGCCACAGTCTGTACAGTTGATGGTTATGATTATGCTTACAGCTTACTATCTGAACATTCTAGCAAAGTCTGTACAGTTGTTGGGTCTAATTATGCATACAGCTTTCTGTCTGGCATTCTTGCAAAGTCTGTACAGTTGTGGGGTATGATTATGCCTACAACTTACTACCACTCCTGGGATTCAACCCCCTGCTGTGTGCGGTAAAAATATTACAGTTGACATCACAGTACACTGTGCTACCAGGGAATTGGTGTAAAACATTCCAATGGTTTCTAAGTCTCCCTCAGTTGTTCTATATGATTGACCTCTTGGGACTTCCAACATTGTTATACTGAACTTCCTACACATTTTAACTGCTTTCAACAGTGTGGGTAAGACTGCTTAATACAACAGTACTATTTATAGAATGCAACACTACAACAACATATGAATGTAGGATGTACACAAGCACTCCAAGGGTTACACTTTTAATCACAAGATATTACACCTTTATTTCCACACAGCCTATATGATAGTCTTCCTGCCATATTGCCTGGTTTATTCAGTACATCCCATACACAATACATTTCTATACTGGTACAAAACTTTCTAGTACTGTTATATTTATTTGTTATGACAGTATATGCAAGAATATTACTAACCTGCCTCTCAACACAGCCTTTGCAACCTAGCAGCTTGGGCTTGCTGGTTCACAGCCCACTCATCTGCAGCTGTCAGAGAAATACAGTGATATTTAGCCATTACCTAACCATAGTATACACAAGCTAGGCAAGCATTATCTACATAGTAGAATGAGTACTTACTCAGTGCTGGGGCATCAGCCATCTGCCTAGATTCTTGGATCCACTGGTCCAAGAGATCACCCCTCCACCGCTTCAGGTCAGCATGGTGATGTCTGACCTGCTCACCAGTCTGGGGATACCAGTGGCACTGGTGAGGTCATGGGCGAGACTGTCCCAGGCCTCCGCTTTATACTATGAGCCCTGGTACTGGCCCTGCAATAGTCTCTCCTCATGGTGTTTTACCAGGAGCCATACCATGAATCTGGACTCCTGGGTGTCCCAACATTGCACTCTAAATCAAGTGCCTTCCCCAACTCCAGCCATTCTGCCTACATTAGAGAGCCGCAACCAGTTATGGGAATTATTGGCACCTGTGGGGTTTAAATACGCCCGATTTCCCACACATTTCCGTGATTGGACAGTTTTGAAAAAGCTAAGCTATGGGCACATCTGCTTACCTAATGTTGACATTGCTTAAAGGGGCATACCACTGGGCAGATTGAGTTAGCCGGCCTACACAAGCTGACCTGTGCAATACTTAGCATTGCTTAATATCTAATTAGCATTATATTTTCCTTTTGACATTGATTACTACCTGAACATTCTGCCACAGTCTGTTGAGTTGATGGTTATGATTATGCTTACAGCGTACTATCTGAACATTCTAGCAAAGTGTATACAGTTGTTGGGTCTTAATATCTAATTAGCATTATATTTTCCTTTTGACATTGATTTATTATTTTTTACATGTTATAACTGTGTCTGGTATCTGATTCATGTGTTGGTACACTGTATGGGGTCCTGGGGAATTCAACACTTTATTACAATAATGCCTCACATCTGGCCTTACCGCAGTACTCCAGTTCACATATTTATATTCTTTAGCAGGTTATAAAACATCACAGTGTACATAGATTCATTTCACATGTTCACTTTGATTTTCCTATGGTGAGGATTTGTTTGTTGAAACCGCAATTATATGCGCTTCTGTGATGGCTAAGTGGTTAGCTGCTATGACTGTAGTGTACAGAGTCCTGGGTTTGAGCCTTGCAGAGGCTGTTTATTTTGTTGCTGGGCAGAACACAAGCCATTGGATACAGAGTGATTAAGGCACTTTAAAGCAGTTGTAAGGGGGTGTGCGCGTGTTTGTGTGGAGCTAAGCACTGCTAATTTCTGGTTACAGTTTCTTATACTCAGTAAGCTTCCAGATTGCTTAATCTGTGAAGGCAGTGCTTATCCCCATGCAAACACACTCAAACACGTTTACTAGTGCTTACATATACTTACTACTGCTTAGTTGTGCTTAGACCTGCTTACTAGTGCTTTATTTATTATGACACTGATACTTCACATGTACATTTCCTGCAGTACTCTAGTTTATAAATATGTGTTATTTAGTGGGTTTTGTAACAAAAATATTGGTTACAACGTGCTTTGCCATGTAAAATAATCTGTGTTGCAGTGGGACTCGAACCGGAAATGCTCTGCCCAGTACACTATTGCTGTGCTGCTTCATTTGCATATATCTTTCTTGTTATCCTCTTCAGCCTTTTAAGCTGCTTTAACCGTAGCTAAGTGATGGGCACACTCGTGCACCTACAGTTAGCTTTAATCGGATTTAAAAAAAAAATAAAAGGGTTTCTTCATTTACTTTTTCTGTACTGTTGCTGTTGTACACATGGGGAACTGTTGGTGGGGATCTGTGGACACCTATGAGCGATCTCGCTCATTTCTTCCCACTTTCTGCTGTTCTACATTGCAGGGGCATGTTTATTCTGAGAGCTCTGCTCTCAGACATGCCCCCTGCACTAGTACATGCTCCATGTAAGCCTAGGAGCTTGGGCAGTGCGCTTTCATTGATATGCATGGCGAGCTGCCATCCTGCTCCTAAACGGGTGCTTCCATGCAGGACTAAGCTAGTCCTGCATGGAAGATTGGTGACTCTGGGGGTAGATCTCATCTCATCAAAATGCCACCCTTCAATACTTATAGAATATTCTTCAGTCACAGTGTCTAGATCTGAATGACCAGAGGATGACTGTGGTCATGCATTCCCAGTCACTTCAAGATATTAATATTTGGTTACAAGTGGTTGAATCAAACTCTGGGATTCATGAATGGCCAGTTTTCATGCAGAAACAGTGTAGGAGCTCCTGCATGGAAAATGTCCACCGAGCGATCTAGGAAAGTGCAGTTTTTACGTACATGAGCATCCGTACACTATTCCTGCACAGAAAGCCATGCGGGATGCATATCACCTCATTTGCTGGTAAAAACTATGCAAATGAGGTGAATTTGCAATCCATGAACCTGGCAAGAACAGTGTCAGAGCAGAAATGTATTCAGTAACTGAATACATTTCTGCATCTGAGCAAACGGAGGCAGGACAGCTCGTGGAAAGCATGTATTACAGTCAAACAAACATGCCAATAGCCAAATATAAGGCCATTGGCATTAAAAATAGTTTATTTTTTTATAATGTTAAACTTTTTTTTTGGCCAATCACAGCCGTTTAAGCTTAGGGTAGTGGCGCGCAAATGGGATTGTGCCAAAAAATAAAAAAAAAAAAATGAGAAAAGTCAATTTTAAGATAATTCTGCATTTTGCCATTATAGTCAATGGCATGCAGAATGTAAACAATACCAGGGAGCACTGGTTGTCAAGGTGAAAGGGTCCAACTAAGTGCAGTAACTAAGGACTTACACACTGGGGTATGCAAATGAGGGGAGTTATATTGACTTACAGATTTCCTCAAAGTGTCAACTTGTACCTAACCATGTAGGTGCAGCAATACAACAGCGTGAGTATAAGAGATGAATGACTTCATAAGGGGGTGTGTCATGCTTGCTGTAAGCTCATTGGAGCTCTGTGGCTCATGTTTGCCCTTAGCTAAGCACAGCTAAGGAAGGGGGGTATGTCAGATGTGCCTGAGCAATTTGTACATAGCCTAAATGGGTGTGTGCACTGTGCACCGAGTTTTAAACAAAAAAAAAAAAAGAAAACAAAAAAAAGAGGAAATGGCAGCACTGTTTACATTTGAGCACCGGGTATGTGTGGTGTGACTCTGAGCTTAAATAGGGAGGAACTGGGAAGGGAAAACAGCATTAGGAAGGCAATCAAGGAGAACTAGCATAGCTGGCAGGTGGAATGTATCAGAATCCACCAATTACACATGCAGCAGCCCAGCACACTAATATAAAATATGCAAACACCCTACAGACTGGTTTCTCCCACAAACTCTACACCACTGGTGTACACAGATGGGGGATTTTTAACTGGCAGAACTAACTAAAAATGTTAGAGGCAGCTGCTGCTTTACTCCATCAATATGTGCTAGAGACTGAGGGTGGTCAGGAGGAGAATTCTGACAACCAACCCAGAGTGAGGAGAAGGAGAAGAGTGTACAGACCCAGGGTAACCTACCAGGGCCTACATGAGATGGAGACAGTAGCACACTTTAAGGTGGACAGGGATATTCTATAGCAAATCGTTGAGCTGTGCCGACCATGCCTTACACACACAACTAATAGAGGGGAACCCATCCCAGTGGATACCGAGGTATGTCCAGGCTTAAGAATACTATCCAGAGGTACCTTCCATAGACCAACTGAAGATATCACAGTAATCAGCATCCAGGGTACTCCACCAGTTCCTGGATGCCATGACACAACATGCCAATGAGCACATATATTTCCTCACCGCCCATGAGATGCTGACCACACATATGTGTTTCTTCCATCATATAGCAGAATACCCTGAGGTAGTTGGTGCTATAGACTGCATGCACATCCACATCAAAGCACCACCCAGTGAGTGAGGCAGAGTCTACAAAAACCACAAGGGCTTCCCCTCCATCAACTGCCACGTGATGCCCAAGGCATTATAATGAATGTGTGTTCTGGCAGCCCTGGAAGCTATCATGACTCCCACATCTGGCAATGCTCACAGCTGTATCAGGTGTTTGCCAGGGGGGACATCCCATATAGCCATCTAGTGGGGGATGCTGGCTATGGCCTGGAGCCGTGGCTGATGGCACCCATCAGATATGTGCACACACCTGAATGAGAACACCATAATGAGGCACACACACACAAACCAGGATCATTGTAGAGCTTGCATTTGGGATGCTCACATCACAGTTCCACTACCTTGACATATCCGGTGGAGCCTTGCAGTAATCTCCAGCTACATGTACTCAAATGTTCATAGTATGGGCCATGCTACACAATATGATCCCGCAGAAACAGCTGCAGCAGGAACAGCATGGAGCAGGACCGCACAGCCCCCCACAATTTCCAAGGCCAGCACAGGCACAGAGCGACTCAGAGGAGGAACATCCTGAGCCTGTCCCTGTAGGCAGAAGGAGGCATGCACAGTATCCCTGGCCTTGGCAAAGAGGCAATGCATAGCACCCACACTGACTCTGTAGGGACCCAGGAACTGATACCACTCTCTGACTTGCACATACAGTAAAAGTGATGCCAAACATGACACTACCTGAGCTTTACCATGTACAGGGAGTGTACTATGTGCATCCAACATAGTCAGCCCTCCAGCATTGTCCTCAATACTGACCCAGCAACAAGGTAAGTCACTCTTCCTATCAATTACTGAATGGAGTAGTATGTTCTCATACGTGTATGCATGATATGGATGCAAGCATGCAAGGGAATTGGGTGGCTGAATGGGATAGCAGCAAACAGCTATATGGAACAGCAGGAAATTCATAACAAATACTGGAGTCAACATGCTAGGCAGCACTACACAAGTTGACAACCCCCACTGCAGTACATGTGATGGGGCAAAGAACTGTGGGTTTCAATAGGTCACACACATGGATGTCAATGAGGGTCACATATCCACCATCAGCCTCACCCAGCAGGACAGGTGTAGATGACCATGACGAAAGGCTGGATTAAGTCCCCCAAATGATGGCAATGGTGAGCAGCCCCCCACCAGACCTACACAGATGTATTACAACAGGTCTGGCAGTTGCATTCCAGTTCTGAAGGGTAAGAAGTCTGAAACTGAAATATATGCTATTAAGATCTAACGTGTACTCTACTGATATGCCTCCTGTCTGCATGATAGGTCACAATACAATATGAAATGGAAACCAACAGAGTAACCAAAATACCAGTACAGTCATTTCAAATGTTAAAGTCTGTAGGTGTGCACCCCCTCACAATCCCATGTAGAAATGCAGTAACAGATGGCCTGCAGCACTCTCAAGTGGCCTACAGTCCTCTGGCAAAGGCCCATGCTCCATCCATAGTGCCAATGTATAGAATGTCAGGGAGTCCCAACTAACAACCTAACAGTAAACAGAAAATAAATGCAAGGCCATGTTGATAAATGCCAGTAGCATGCCTCTCTATGTCTTACTCCAAGGGCTGTGGATCAGGCCATAAATACTACTGGGATAAAGGCCCAACTATAGGGATACCTATGAGATATTGCTTACATATTGTTAGGTGGAGGAGAGAATAACAGAGGAAGGAGTAAAAGCATGGATGTCATGGAGTGTGTAAAGTCTGAAACTCTAATGTCCGCCCATACTACTCCCAATTGCAAACCCATGAATGAATAGCCACAAAACCACTTGTAAACCACAATGTGAAGCTGAGAGGTATGGCCCCAGCAGAATGTAGCCATTCCATGAAGTTGAGAAAAGCACAAGGAGTGGAACCCCAGACAGCATGCAAACAAGGTGCTGCACCATTTACACAAAACCAGCAGTCTATTGTTTGTAGCTACTCCACCACAATGGCAGGTGTGTACCAGAATGTGTAGTCTATATGCCTCAGAATATTTGTCTCATTCATCTTGTATTTCCTGGTAAATAACTGTGACCAAAGAATGATAACTGTCAGTAGTTGATGACATGACATATCACTATGTAAAACAGTATATATGTCAGAATATCTATGTTACAACCAAACATGTCACACAAGCAGCACAGACAGCAATAGTTGCAGTATCCCCTGTATGTTAAGCCCATTGTGTCTCCATATTGGCAACCTATCTACAGTTATCCTGCAGAAACAGTTTGCTAGGTATAGCTGTAGCACACAAAACCCTGAACTGGAGTCCAACCCTCCCTGGAATGGATGCACACACTCAATATAGAAGGTCATAGTGGGCATCCTCCTACACTTAGAGAAATGAAGCCCATGACTCACTACACAGTGGAGTACAGATATCGGTTATTCGCAGCTGTCTGTGCACACACACCAAACTGTACACCATTGATACTTCACCCACATACATTGGATATGAATACACACACATATCTAAGGCCAGCATAATATAATATATCAAACATACACACACAGAAACGTGGGGAAGAGAAAGGCAGATAGCGACAGAGAGAATCCCATTAAGAGGCCTGTTCCACCCACTACACATCCAATTGGCCTATATTGCATGATGTGCTGATGTCATTCACTGTAGAAATACCTTTGGTTAGCCCTCAGCCTGTAGTGTCAATGGTGCTTGTGATAACTGCGTAATACTATATTACAAATAGGTATCCATGTAGTAGTTGTAATCTCATTCCTGTCAAATATAAAGTTGTGTGTGAGTGTGCGGTGTGTTTCTAGATGAATGTTGTTGAGGCCATTCACACTCACTAAATATTTTGTATTCCTCCATCAGCACTATTGTTGATGTCACTCACCTTCAAAGATAGCCTTGGACAGTTCTTCAGCATGTAAACTCTGTGTTGCTATAGTGTAGCAAGCTAGTTAGAGAGGAGTTCCAATTCTGATCTTGCTAACTATGTAAATGTGAGAGAGTGTGTATACTCTTGTAGAAACCTGGTTTTGTGGTCATTCACACTTACAACACTTCCCTTACCCCTCCTTTAGCACTGCTGCTGATGTGACTCACCTTCAAAGATACCTTTGAACAGCTGTCCAACATATAAGCTCCATGGTGCCTGTGATAGCTGCATAACACTATAGTGTAACAAACTAGTTAGTTAGGAGTTCCAATCCTGGTCCTGGCAGCTGTGTGAATGTAAGTGTTTGTGTGAGAGAGTGTGCGCATCCTTGTAGAGAGCTGACTTTGTGGTCATTCACACTTACAACACTTCACTTACCCCTCCTTTAGCACTGCTGCTGATGTCACTCAACTTCAAAGATACCTTTGCACAGCTCTTCAACATGTAAGCTCCATGGTGTGGGCGATAAATGCAGAACAATGTAGTAGCAATAACTTCATAGGTATGGATTTGAATCTCATCCCTGGTAAGTGTTTGTGTGTGTATATATGTATGTCCATACCTTGAAGGTTTTGGCCCCATTTACACCTAGTACACATCTCAGTGCCTGACTTTAGCAGTCCTGCAGATATTATCAACCTTAGAAGTACCTGTTGGCAACCATCAACCATGTAAGGTCAGTCATGCATGTGGTAAATGTGAAACATAATTGGCCAAACAGATAGTTAGATGGAGGTTTGAACCTCACTCCTGGCAAACGTAAATGTGTGTGGGTAGGGTAGAACATTTTTTGGAAATCTCAAACCCACTACATCACCCAGTGCCAGTAGTTACAATGGCTGGTGATGTTCCTCACCTTAGAAGTACCTTGGAACAGTATCCATCCTTTAAGCTCCATGGTGCATGTGATAAATGCAGTACACTGTAGTAGCAATACATAGCTAGGTAGGGGTTTGAAACTCAGTACTGGCTAGTGTGTGCATGTGTCTGTCATAAGTATCTTGTGGGGGGGCCAGTGTAATAACAGGATCCATTGGGAGGGTGAGTTTTGATAAATTATTATGCTGAGGACTTAGTATATGTCACAATGTCTACATTACAAGGCCAACAATTGTCAAACACTGTAGAGGTTGGTGTAGACAATCCACAGCCCTAAATGTGACAGTATGGATTAGTGAACAATATAAGCAACCCTTCTATTACTCAGAGACCATTCTTCCCCCATGTATCATACACAAACACACTTGGCTAGGCAACAACCACTATATTGGTAGTTCTCCTGCATAATGCCTCACAGATAGCATCCATGGTGTGATTGCAGTGGACTACATGCCTGTTGACCACAACAGTGCCACTGACATCAGAAAGTACTTTGATGTGTTACATCTCCTGAGTGTGTGTTATCCAGCAAGTAAAAGGACATGGCACCCTGTTCCATCCCCTCAGTAGTCCAATCAATGTGTACAGTGGCCCCTTTTGCCATGTTCCCCACTGGATTCCTGCAACAACTGTAGAGTTTGCAAACGTACCCCACAAAGGGAATACCATGCCTTATTCACATGTCCTGTATGGACAGATGCCACTAACTCCACTGAATACCCGTATCATACTGTCAATGTAGGTGCAATCACTACCTCAGTTACATAGCCAGGTCTCACCAAATGAGGTCAGGAATGCTACATTAGAAGATACCAATCCGTCCACACAACATGCCCCAGAGACCTCATGCACACTTCCACATATCAAAGAACATGCATGTGGGACATGTGCACAACCCAGACACTCCATGTTATGCAATATAGATCACATACATGGAAAGCAGTGCACATCACTGGCCACCCACAATAGAAACCTGGATAAGTGGATGGGGAATACAATACCTACCCCTGGGGACCACTCCAGTGACTATACTACTGAGCCACACTGGAGACTATTGTCATGTGGCCTGATGCTAACGTATTCCCTTGGGATAGCCTTGTACACCTACTACACACCTAGAAAGCAATGAACCTGTGGCTCTTAGTACTGGAAAATATGTGTGTGTGTGTGTGTGTGTGTGTGTGTGTGTGTGTGTGTGTGTGTGTGTGTGTGTGTGTGTATGCGTGTGTGTGTGAATAGCAATCCCAGTGTGTTTGCTTGATGAGTATCCTCTGTGGCTGTGGTTATTAGCAATCGGAGGTGTGTCCAAACCAGAACATGTACCATTCTCCATTCTACAACAGATGTTGTACATCAACATGTACCTATGTACAACCCTCAGCCCCATAATCTGTGAGGCATATACAATCACTGTGTTACAGACCGGGAATTACCATGCACATACTGTACCCTGCCTATGACATGGTGGATGTGTCACCACACTGCCATACCCTGTGGCTTTGTTGCAGGGCCACATCCTCATGACACACAAACACCTAGAACAGAAATGGGATACAGCATGTGAGAACACAGCACTTCCTTTTTGGGGGGAGAAAGGGGAAAGCTGGCACTGAATGTGTTGCCAAGACTGTGGCCAACATCTGTTGTCTTAAGATAGGTATTGGCTTTGTGCAGTAACTTGCAGCACTTGTGTTTAATGCTGTGGAGGTTGTTGATGTAACTATCAAGGCATTTGTGACTGTCATCACTGTCTGCTGCATTTCTGCTGCCATAGATGCCTGTCAGGGACTCCATGAGGGATTCAAAATTGTGTTTGAGGCTAATAAGAGAGTGCAACAGTCATGCAGCACCACCTTTCCCTGCAACAGTGTCCTCCTTCTGATGTACACTTTAGTAATGGCGGGGACCCTCACAATGTCTCCCAGTGTTTGGAGGACAGTGTTTGGTTTCTGTTGGCTCTGGCTAGTACCATGCATTCATGTACCTGTTTGTACAGTGCCTATGTGTATGATTCCATAGTCATGCAGCTACATCCAATTGCCATGGGTGCAGTGAAGATATCCACCCCTGTTTTCATGGCTGCAAAGTCAGCTTTGGAGAGCTTTTTCCAGGTTATCTTTGTGGGGGGTGTGGCTGACATGTTGAGTTCCATCCTGTGTCAATCTCACCATGCAGGGATTGACATCTGGGGATGAGCAACGGTCCCATATTTAAGTGGTCAAAACAGGTAATGGTTGTTGCATCCTCTACCAGGGGTCAGTATGAGCTGGTCTAGGGCAATGGAAATGATGAATCCCAGAAGTGTTGGGCCACTGTACTGGCGATTGACTATATTCTCCAGGTGATGGTGGGGTAGTTGAAGACTCGTACTATGTCAGTGTTGCATTAGGCCATCAGAGATGGTAGGGTGTTGAGGAATTTGCATTGACAGTCTAGTGACATAGATGTAGACCCATTGCAGGCTATGGTTTGGATTGCACTACTACCCCAAGGCAGTTGTACCGGAAGTATCTCCAATGCATTATGATGTGATACTACTCTGGAGGTGTTCTTATCCATGATGAATATGGATACAACACCACCTGTGGAGGTGTGGTGTGGTCCATGTTTAGAGGCTGACAACTGTGGAATGCATAACCAATTGAGAGATGAAAGAGTGAACAAACAGTACACCAAACCACACAAGTTTCACTCTGGAGACCAAATCAGAGTATGAGACCCTGGAACGTAGACAATATCCAAAATATCCACAATAAAAATCCAAAATTTCTGGAGTATGAAGGACGTAGTTTAAGCTGTAGTTTAAGGTCTGCTGTCTGTTGCTGTGAGCCACCACTCCATTACAGCAGACATGTGTCCTCCACTCCAACTGTTTTGAGTGACTGCATCCTGACAGTTAGATGTCCACTGCTGAGCAGCATGACCCTCAGAGTGCATACATGTGTAGCTGTTATGGTGGTAATAACATTAGGAACACTTCCTAAAAAGGCACCATAGAGGTGGCAAGACACGTAGCCAGTACCTGGCAACCCAGCGGTGACAGATGTAGGACATCCATGGCAAGTCATTGGGTTCTGTTATTCATGCCATCCCAAGCAGAGAGGTCCTAGATCCCCTGAGAATGACACATAACATGTAAGCCAATGTTGCACTCAACCATCTGTTGATAGTACTGGAGCATCATTCTGTGTGACAGTGGCAAACTGCCCAGGGCTACTGTCACACCTCCCTGGACCAAATAATCAGAGAGTTCAACCATGTCTCCTGTCATGTAGTCGAGGGAGGTGTGTCGCAAGTCATTCACACCCACATGGATATGGATTGATACTCGTAGTTGTTGTGGAGTGACATGACTGGCTGTGTCATGTGTTAGATGCTGGCATGTGATTGATATTTGGCTGTTACCTGCTCCATATTCAACCTAGTGAGTGGAATGTGTGTGCCTCAGTATTGAGTTTCCCATGCTCACTGTATTGTGCAAGGTGGTTAGTCTTAGGGGCTTAGTTTGGGGGCACAGGGTGTCTGCCTTGCTGGACTGTGCTGTTTGGGTAGATGTCCATTGAGTGCCTCTGGGAAGGTGGGTGTGTGGTTTTCCACTATATGTCATCTCTGACAAAGTGGGTGTCATGGTGAGCGACATGTTCCACATGGTGTGATGCAGGTGTTGATCTTATCCTCTTGACCTGCTAGTCTAGTCTTTGCTGGAGAGTGCATATGTCCACACTGGATGATATATGGGTAACCCTCACAGGTCTGAATGTTTGGAGTTTAGAGGGGAGGGTTGTCTGTGTACATGCAGCAGTTGCAACAGTGCCCCATAATGGACATGTGCACCAGATTAATGGGTATAAGTGCAGATAACCACCTTTCAAACATGCCAGATGGGCTGGACATAACTAGTAAGTACTGGGGTGACATCTGTGATGAATGAGTACTGCTGACGGCTCACAGGTGTGCCACACTTCATGATATGATAACTTGGTGAAGTGCCAAGCCGTAATGCTAGTTGAAGTGCAATACAGAAAGAATTAGCATGATGTACGGTTGGAACAGAAAACAGAAAGCAGACTGCCACCTGTAATATTTTACCACAGCTGTGCAGTTATCAGCAGGTTTGGCCATGCAAAAGTTCAGTAAGCTCTGTAATGCATGCGGTAACTGCGTAACAGTATAGCAAACATACCTAGGTAGGCAGAAGTTCTAATCCTAATACTGGCAGGTGTGTGTGTGTGTGTGTGTGTGTGTGTGTGTGTGTGTGTGTGTGTGTGTGTGTGTGTGTGTGTGTGTGTGTGTGTGTGTGTATGTGTGTGTGAAACATGTACAATCTGGCTCATACCATTTTTGACCTGTGTACTACCATTTATACTTCCCTTCACTCTAATTTAGTAGACATGTTGATGTCATCTACTTCAGACATACCTTTGGTAGAGTTGGATATGTATAAAGAATGTGGCTCATCTCATAACTGTGTAGCACTATAGTATGAATACCTAGATAGGCAGGAGTTCTAATGCCAATACTGGCAAATGTGTGTGTATAAATAATGTACTGTCTGGCTCATATCATTTTTGACCTGGGTACTACGCTTTACCCTTCCCTTCACTCCAATTTAGTAGACCTGTTGATGTCATCCACCTCAGAAGTACCTTTATTGAGTTGAAAACATATAAGCTCTGTAGCATATCTCATAACTGCATAGCAGTATATTAGAAATACCTAGATAGGCAGGAGTTCTAATCCCAGTATTGGCTGGTGTATGTGTGAGTCATGAACTGTCTGGTTCATTCCATTTTTGACCTATGTACTACTCTTTACACTTCCCTTTACTCCAATTTACAAGACCTGTTAATGGCATCCATTTTAGAAGTACCTTTAGAAGAGGTGGAACTGTATAAGCTCTCTGGCATGTCTGATAACAGCGTAGCACTATAGTAGGAATACCTTGGTAGTTAAGAGTTCTAATCCTAATGCTGGCAACTGTGTGTGTGTGTGTGTGTGTGTGTGTGTGTGTGTGTGTGTGTGTGTGTGTGTGTGTGTGTGTGTGAGGATCATATCATGTGTGGCTTATACAATTTTGATGTGTATACCATACATGGCTGGTGACCACCTCTCACTGCCATTACTTTATATAGTGTGGTGACAGCATCTGCCTCACATGCAGCAGGTTAAAGCATTGTACAGTCCTCTGTATAGATGTGTCTGGAGTATCCATATGTTTGAAACCTATATGTGGTCAGAAGTGGTCTGTGTGCCTTAACAATGCCCATGTATGTGATATTATAGCCAAATAGGCCACTGTGAGTGTACTGACACATTTGACAGCATGAGCTATCATAGCTGAATGAAACATCATGCTGATAGGATGTCTGCCACCCTTACAGGTGGCCTGTATTGTAGGTGCAATACATGAGTACAGATGCGTGGTTTTACAAGTGAACTGTACCTGTTATGGGTCACATTAAAGGCCGGAAGAGGTGTAGACTGTCATATTGCGGTCCTAATTAATATGTAACAAGAACACCTTGCATCTTAAGAGGGGTGTGTACACAATTTATATCCACTGTATACCAGTAATGTGTCACACATGACCTTACCTTAGGCTGTTTGTCCAGCACAATTTGCTGGCCTCTGTCCAGACATCTTGGCACTGACAAGTTGTGAGGTATGCTACAGGAATGTTGAATTCACATCAGATAGGCCGCAGTGGTGACCATTGTGATGCAATACAGTTAACCCCAGCAGAAGTGAACATGCACAACAAGCAATATAGCTATTGCATAAAGCAATATAGCTATTACTGATTGTGTGCATTGTAAATTGCATGTACTTCACATGCCTGGGGTATTGCCAGGCAACAACAAAACAATGTAATAATCACCAGCTTCAGGCTGCTGTCCTATATGCAGACCAGATGGCCCTAGGTAGTTGTGAGAGGGAGTTATTGTCAGCAGAAGCACATGTGGCATTGGTATAGGATGGATGCAGCATGTCAGCACATCTACAGTACTAACTGCAATAATACACATTGTCCTGTCCTCACCATAGAAGTACACCTCTGTGCATTATAAAACCCCATCCACAACTGCAATCGGACCCGACACATGCATATAGATACAATACAAATACATGTATTTCTGATACATTAGTGTACTAATCCCCATTGGGTCCTTACCTGCACGCTCCTCACCCAGTGTGTGTGTGTGTGTGTGTGTGTGTGTGTGTGTGTGTGTGTGTGTGTGTGTGTGTGTGTGTGTGTGTGTATGTGCAACCCACCTCCACAATGCTTCCCTCAGTGTCATGGCTTGGGCATTTGGTGTGTGGCTCAAGTGTGGTGAGGAGCTCCACCTGTGGCTAGCCAGTTCCTCACTACAGCAGCAGCCCATTGATGAGCATGGGATTTGAGGTCAGTAGCCTGACGCTGCACATGCACATATGTTCTGCTGTGTAGGTCGGCATCATTTACCCTGTGGACCACACTGTTCCACAGGGACGTCCTCTCCCACACATCTTCTGCTCTCTGTCCACATGACAGGGCATAATGTCAAATCACATATTGGGTGATGATGTCTGTCTCCCCAACAGAGAATGCTGGTAGGCGAGCACTCTGCATATTACCTGGAAGACATAAACAGGAAAAGGTCACGGGACCTCATATGGTTGTTAAAATGCACATCAACAGTGGCCATTACTTGCAAAAAATCCAGACTACACCCAAATCATCCAAGCTATCATGCCTATAGCAGCTTGCATTACACACCTGTCCCTGAGCTAATTTATTACCCCCAATGTTGGACATGATTGCATAATCCTCTAGCCTGCATTCATTTCTGTGTAGAGGGTTGACAGTGGTCATCGTCCATGTGTAATGTGTGTGTATGGTGGCATGTCTGTGTTTGACTGTGGTGTGTGATGGAGCTCTGAGCACATGCCTGAGTTCAGGTAGGAGGCATACACTGATGTTATTATGCCTCATGGAGATATGTTGTTGTTGTTGCCATCAGTAGGCAATATGTGCATGCTCACCATTGCTGAGGGGAGGAGTGTGGCTGGTGTGCATATTTCCATGTATGACTGGGGTGGACAGGGTGGTGATGTTCCCACCTAACCTGTGTGATGCAGGTTGCCTATATCCATGGCATGTGTGTATGAGGTGTTCTTTACCCCTAGTACAGGGTCAATTGTGTTTTTTCATCTGAGACTTGCAAGATATATGGAGACATGGTTGCAGTTGTCCTTGGTGGTGTGGATATGTCCGAATCATAGTCATAGTCAACCTTACATGATGTCACCTGTGAACTTACCTGCTTGCTCAGATATAGATGGACTTGCTTCATAGTTGTTTTCTGTACCTATTTGTCCCTGTACAGCCAATGTCGTAACCTATTATGTGGTTTGTGTATTGCTGCTGTCCACCAAAGGGGATTACTCAACCTTGGTGGAGGCTGGACATACAGATCAGTTACTGATGTATCCATATAGCTACAGTAGATATAAAGGGTACAGACCCCTGATACACTGCCTGGTATTTGTGCAATTGGAGCATGACACCACAGTAACTCACTTCATAACAATTCCCATCTTTAATATGACCTATAGCCTGTACAGCTCAATTGAAAACATAGCAATCTGGTCTGTGAAAACATGGAAATAATATTCAGTACAATAAGCCAGTTGAATAAGTGTGAACACCCTTAGACTTGTGTATGCACCTCTTGAGATGGTTGCAGCATTCATCCGTCTTGGTCTGGACTCTAACATCATGGCACATCTTCACTTGGCAATAGTTGCTCACTTTCCTTGGAATTGTACAGGTTAGGGGTCAAATTCAAGGTGAGAAACATTATGAAATGACCTTCTGTGGTCTGATTATCATACAGCACAGAAACCTGGCATTCCAACAGGGTTGTGTACACTTTTTATATCCGCTGTATATAGGTGTTGATATAGCTGGTAGTGGTAGGCATGGACAGCGGGTCATAACACAGGTGGAAACATCTCTGATTAATACCTGATAATCATGTCTACTCCAGTACCCACATCAGTGTCAGGGCAATGCAACCACCACACAAACCTGGCATTACAACAGGGATGTGTATACTTGTGATATCCAATGTATATAGTTGTTGATATAGCTGCTAGTGGTAGGCATGAACAGAGGGTCATAACACAAGTGGACACTTCTCTGATTAATACCTGATAATCATGCCTATTCCAGTACCCACATCAGTGTCAGGGCAATGCAACCACCACACAAACCTGGCATTCCAACGGGGGTGCATACACTTGTGATATCCACTGTATATAGGTGTTGATATAACTGGTAGTGGTAGGCATGGACAAAGGGTCAGAACACAAATGGACACTTTTCTGATTAATGCCTGATAATCATGCTTACTCTAGTACCCATATCAGTGTCAGGGCAGTGCAACAACCAGTAGCTGTACACCTGTCTGTGTGTTGTATGCACTGACACTGATATTATACCCACATGTAACATGTACAACCTATTTATCTGACTGCTTGAAAGTCATATGATTTGTTTTGTGACTTCCAGCTGAACATATGCATACATACATGTTCTCAGGTGATACCTGGTATACATTTTTGTTGAATGTAAGTATGGCACACTGTATTTACAGTCTTGTTGCTCAATCATACTTCTCAACCTGTTGCAGCAGTACGTCTGGACAATAGCACACATAAATGAGTGTCAAAAGGGACATCAATATTGATACTGTATTAATATAGATGCACCATACATTAGTACTTTGCACAGTAGGGTCTGACATCACTGTGATATCCTGGAAGATGTCAAACAGTCATAAGTAGGCTATTATGTTGCAATGCCACTGCTCACATACCTGTCAATGGTTTGGCTAACATAACACAGGTATATGTGTATGTGACTACAGATATCAGTCACAAATGTGCTTATTGTCCAGCAGAACACTGTACAGTGGAATGTTATTAATTCAATATATCACATGCAGTTCAATACACATGTCTGCAACAGTACTCAACAATGCACATGCCCTCTATATGTGTCTTAGCTTTACAAGGCAAACATGTGTCATGCTCATAATCACAGGTAACATGGATATGGAAAACATCCCATTAACTCGCCTAGCAGTGGCACAGTCACAACTGATTAACAGACACCCCTGCAGTTGTCATATATGAGCTGTCCTTTCCCACATGAGTCAGGCTTCTGAGCTGTGATCCCACCTCACAAGCTCTCAGAGCATCACATCTGGACAGTGCCTAAAATGATTTGAGGATAAATAGGGACAGACTTTAAATATGCCTATTGCAAACATAAGAAGTTCATAGAATGATACATTTAGCAATACAGTGAATTTTCTTAAGGATGTAGAGTCTTAAACTCAAGTGTTTGTCATTACCTGATGACTTCAATCTTCAGCTAATTGCCAGAAAAGTGCAGATCTCAGCAGGAACAGACAAAAATACATGATGGTAAAATGTGGACATTCTGTGAGGATCTGTACAGCAGAGAGGTATGTTTGTGATATCTCCCACTGCAGAGAGGGCCAGATGCTATGGTCATAGCAGCTGTTTAGCAGGACATTAGTACAGCATGTCTTATCAGGACATAATTTCCTACAAATCATATTTCCCATTATTACAGACCAAGTACTACATTCAATTACTTGCTTACATATTCCACTTAACTTTTTTCTTTCTTTTCTTTTCCACTTTATGTTTCATTTATTTCTCTCTCGCTCTATCTCACTATGTGTGCACTACAAGGATAGAGCTGGTTTGAATAGGTGGCAGCATAGGTTTTGTAGGTGATGCTCATGACCAGGTGATGGCCTGTGCACTTATTGGGGTTCCCAACTTGCTAATTGCATGTAGAGCAGCTATGTAGTTCTTCCAATAGCCAATGTCATGGCAACACACTCCTATAAATGAGTACTCCATGCTCCATGTGGGCATTGGCCCTTTCCCTTACTTGTGCGGAAGACATCCAAGAGCTGTGTGAGGTACTACCTCTTACAACAAGACTTTTGGAGACAAGCCAACTAAATGGTGGGGAAGGTTCTGGACTTAGGAGTAGAATGTGAGTATTGCTGTTATATGTTTGGAATACTGCTACTTTAACAAGGATTGTCTGCACATGCTACGTCTGAATGGGTTTCAGCCTGACAAAGTTTTGTCTCTGCATAGCTCTCAACCATAGGGCAATCCACATAATGGCCACAGGTTAGCCTGTTATGTATGTGCTGTTCCCCAGACATGTGTTGTACTTGGCAAATCAGTAGCATACTCTTGTGATTGCATTATGTAGATGGTAGCATCCATTTGTTTTTCTGACTTTATATCCTTCAGGAAAGATATATTGCAACAAACCCTGTAACACCAGTAACTTTCTCAGTGTATAACAGCAATATTTCATGTATGGCCATGTATCTGGGCTTCTGTCCACCAATTATGTCAGACTTCGTCCAGATGTCATTCAGTAGTAGGTGGATAGGTATACTGGTCTATCATTATTTAGTGCTGTAATTCCTGCTGAGGGGAATGGCTGGGAAACATGCTGAAGTCTGTACATTCAAGAGGTAGGCGTATACAGAATGCTCTTAGA